>NC_064640.1:891454182-891756768 GCF_023864345.2 Schistocerca serialis cubense
CTGAGAGAACGGGATAGTGCGTCTGCTACAATATTTTGTGTGCCGGGAATGTGAACAATTGTAAAATTAAATTCCTGTAAATAAAGTTTCCATCTGCTTAATCTGTCGTGTGTAAATTTAGCGGAAAGTAAAAACTGTATAGCTCTATGATCTGTGTAAACGGTAGTGTGTCTTCCATAAAGAAAATGCCGAAATCTCGTAAATGCCCAAACAACACATAGTGTTTCAAGTTCTGTAACAGAATAATTGCGTTCAGCAGGTGACAGAATGCGACTTGCAAAGGCGATGTTTTTAATTACTGTAGTGCCATCTTCTTCAATTTCCTGAAAAATGTGTACGACTAAAGCGGTGTTAGAACTGTCGGTGGCAATGGAAAAATTTCTAGTAAGATTTGGATGTGATAAAGGTGGTGCATTCAACAAAGCTTCTTTCAGGTTCATAAATTTAGAATGTGCTTGCCTATCCCAGGACCAAATAGTGTTTTTACCCGTCAATTGACATAATCTAGGGGTGTCTAAAGCAGAGTAATGAATAAATTTACGAAAAAAGTTAATTAAACCCAAAAAGCTGCGTAGTTGTTTCTTCGTCGTAGGAACAGTAATGTCACTTAAAGCTTGAAGTTTTTCCGGGTCAAGCGCAATGCCTTCTGCTGAAATTACATGTCCAAGAAATTTTATAGAAGTTTTGGCAAAGTGCGATTTACTGAGATTAACTGTGAGTCCTTGTGCACGAAAAGTTTGTGACAGTTGTTCAAGAATCAGATTGTGTTCAGACCAGTTAGCTTCTGCAATAAGAATGTCGTCTACATATGTTGTGATTCTGTCTTTTAATGCAAAAGTGTGTATCGGATGTCGTCAAAAGTAATAACATTTTCGTGGACAAGATTCTGCGTATCTGAAGTATTGCTTGCGTTGCTGGAAGATGCAACCTGTACTGTATCTAGTCAAATTCCATCTGACGTGCTATTATTTTCGGGAGGATGCTGTGGCATTTCAACTATTTGTACTGTTCTGTTATTTCTTCCTGACGTATTACGTTCTGGATGATATCTACTGTCTGGTTCATTCATGATAATTTGTTGTTGCGGATGATTTTGTTGTTGGTAAGACCGACTGTTATTAAACGTACGCTAAAAATTGTGGTCATTATTTTTACGTCTGTCATAATAGTCATTTCTATACGGTGCATTGCGATATGAGCTGAAATAGTGTGTTTTCTGTACGTACTGATTTCCTTGTTGCTGTGCGTTACTATTTGTTGGAGCTGACTCTATACGTGTAGGTGGCGAAACATTAAAGCTTGGTTGACCTTGTAGACTACATTGTTGGTTAGGTATGCTAACCGGTTGGTTTTGTTGCTGTTGTTGGCAAAAACCTCTATTGTTACAAAAATGTGATTGCGACCGCTGAAAATTTTGTACATACTGATGATTAAAATTTTGTCTGATATTAAAATTCTGGTGGTATTTCTTTTCATTTCGGGAGCGTATAATGATAAATGTCACTTTCAGATAAAACTTGTCATATCAGGTTTTCTTTACTCATTCCTAATTCTAGATAGATCGATAGTTGAAGAGCTGTTTTGACAGATATAAAGGATAGTAGAAGAGAAGGCAGCAGTGCAGAAAACTAAAGATGATATAGCACTACTACGGCTTGGGCCCCTGTGCACGCTATGGCACATATTCATCGAAGTGTAATGAATCCCCTGAGGTCTATTACGCACTGCAAATAAATTTCAGTTTCTGCGTTACAGGCAATGCTGATGAAAATAGAAAAGCAAATTGTCGTATCCAGTCCAAAGCGTGTACCTGTGCTCTGTCATTTTTAAATACTTTAGATTTTTTTGCGGATAAAAATTGCTTGTAATCAATGTTATCGTCTCTGAATGTGTAAACAGCTTTAGGATTGCATGAGAATCTGTTTGTCTGTGTCACTTCGGATTCTAAGTCGCGTGGTCTCTGTAAATTACCTAAATTATACTGGCTGTGTGACTGTGAGAAATGTTCGGAATGTGGCGTATGCTGTGATGTGTTAGTGACTGAAACACTTTTCATTTCTGTCACTTTAAAAAGTTCGTCAATTTGGCTGTTCTGTTGTTCAAATTCCTTATCGACTTCCGTATCCCGAGTGCGTGAAACTTCTGCTGACATTAATTTAAACTCGTCGCGTATCTGTGTTGCGTTTTCAAAAAAAAAAATGGTTCAAATGGCTCTGAGCACTATGGGACTCAACTGCTGAGGTCATTAGTCCCCTAGAACGTAGAACTAGTTAAACCTAACTAACCTAAGGACATCACAAACATACATGCCCGAGGCAGGATTCGAACCTGCGATCGTAGCGGTCATGCGGTTCCAGACTGCAGCGCCTTTAACCGCACGGCTACTTCGGCCGGCTTGCGTTTTCTGAACATTGTTCAGTGACTGCATTAATTTCATCTCTAAGTGATTCTGTTACGGCTGCATGTGTATTACTTAATTCTTGTGCAACAGATCTAATTTCTTCACTACTGTTACTAGCACAAGCCTTAATTTCCTCACATACTTGTTCTTTAGTATCATGACGTTGCACGGTAACGGCTATAATCTGTTCACTAAGTTGTTTGTTCTGTTCATTAGGGTTGTCGTGTTTTTCGTTCGACTGTTTGAAACTTTCATTAAATTGTTTGCACGATTCATTAAGTTGTTTAAAATTGTCGTCTTGTTCTTTCTTAAACTGTAGCAATACTGCCATAATTTGATCCAAGCCAAAATTACCGACTCTATTCTCTGTACTGTGTGATGGTGTATCTGCATGTGTCACGCTTTGTATAACCATTTGGTTATTCTGTGATTCTTGAAAATGTTTGCTAATCAGATGTGCACAGTTGGTCACTACACCGGAATCAAATAAATCTGACGTATTTTGACTACATTGTTCATCTTTGTGAGAAAAATTTATCTGTTCACTATTCAAATTTTGCAAATTAGGCGTGTCAAACTGGGCAGCGTTCATTGTATCAGAACGTGCCGCGTCATCAAATGTCGTTAAATTAACAGAGGACACAATTGAATTTCTTTGCTCATAATTAGCATTAAAATCATTATTAGTGATTGGTACGCACTGATTGTCTGTAAATGGAGGACTATCATTAAGACACTGAGTGTCGCAAGTATTATCGGTCAAATTATTCGAGTCGGCTATTTCACTCATTGCACATCGCGATGTACTGTTACAGTTTTTCGCGGCATTTTTCACAAATCAAAATTAAGCACAAAATGAAACAAAGACAAAGCAAAAATGGAACAAACACAATTACAACAAAGAGCAATAAATTGCCGATGATCTGTGAAAGCAAGAGTGACAAATTAGTAAATGCGTTGCGCCAGATGCAAACTACATTTAAGTAAATAAGAGCAGATATATGACTACTTCTCAGAAATTCACAAAGGAAATCCGATCCTGGCCGGATGTCGCCAAGTGTAACCTCCCCACAGATAAATGAAATTGAAATTAAATAATTATTATGGATAGCGATTCTAATTTTTGTGTGACCTCAGAACAAAATTGGTTCCCATTTATAATCTCCGTGCACAAATGCATCCACATTTAATGTACCCACAAAATTCTTTTCTCATTTAATGTAAGCTCGAAACAGAAATGTTCCTAAACCTCATAATAAAAATAAATTCAGTAACCTGGTAAAATTTGGACGACAGCAGTGCTGCGTCGTGGCCCTGTAAGATCATTCTGAATAAAAGCAAAAATTCTTACCTCAATAAAAAAAAAACGGCGAATATATCTGCTCTTACCTAAAAATTTTTTTGGCACAGCTCCGTGCAATGCTGGCCTATACATTTGTGATTTGTGAAAGGAAGCAACTGATTTTTTTAAAAATGAATGCTTTCTTTTAAAAAAAATTACTTTATATTACCAAAAATTATTATTAGGACATTTTTAAAACATTTGGATGACAGTTCAGATACATTACTAGATATGCGCGATGCTGCTTCTTTACCTTATCCAATAATACTCCATCTCCAGATTGCCGACCAGAGCAGACTGCAGACAAGCGCAGACAACCTCAGACAAGCGACTAGCAACAACTAAGTGCTACAGTTCCACAGTTTGTACTGCAGTCAACACTGCTCTCTGGTCAGCGATTCTATATCGCAGGCAGCGCATACCTCTTACATGGGACAGAAGCGATTGAATAGCTTGGCTGTTCTTCATGCCCACCGAGATGTTTTGGGTGAATTGGATATCCGACCAGTCATCAACGACTTTATATTCAGTAATCCAGTCAGACGGTCGACATTTGCACCTTTCTAAAGACATTCTAGACTAATAATGGCATTTAGAGCAATATTAAAAATCTTTATAAAATTAGGAATTAAATACATACATAATGTTAAATTTTCAATTTCGAATATTAGTACCAGTTTAGTACCGTATTGCTATATTACAACAGTTATTTTCAAATACTTAAATATTTTTAGGGTGTAAGACCAAATTAAAATCCACTATACACATACTTTTTGACTGAAAGTATTAGGCATAGTGTATTAACTTTATTAACTGTATTACAACATTAACTTTGAGATATTGTTTTTATTTAATGAACCCTTTGAATAATCAGAGTAACCTTAAATTTACTATTTCACTTATTAATCGAAGTGCTATTACTGTGTGACAGCAATATTTTATGTTTTATATTTTAATGATAGTATAGGATTTATTTAAATATAATTTTAGTCTTTTCAGAGCTATATATCCGCTGCTCTGTAATACTCTATAAGCATGATTATCACTGTGAATTAAATTATCTTTTTACGAAAATACCGTGTGTGTTTGTGTTTTGTTTCTCTTTTAAAAGCCAAAAAATGTCAGGCTTTACCAGTTTTCGGGAGTGTCAAGTTATCGAGAGTCCAGTTCTCGGGGTTCTAATGTTGATCACATGACTCTAAAAGGCTTAAATAAACTTTAAAACTCACTGTTTTTCATCTAAAATTTAGAAAGACCCCCAGTATGTCCTCTCCCATCCCTCCCCCTCCCCCCCCCCCCAATATTATTTATAAGTCGGCGCCCATTCCTGGGCACTGCATTTTACTTGTGGCTTGTCATGCGTCTCATAAAACTTTAGAAGCGCTCTAATTTTGCGAAGAGAATAACATATACGATATGCCTACAAAGCCACACAACTTACCGCCTACAGCCATTAGACAGGTCGTTTTTTAAGCCACTAAAGTCATATTATGACAGTGAGTGTATGAACTTCATTCGTAACACAAGAGGGACAATGAATATCAACAATGTCACATTTGGAAACATTTTCAAGGTTGCATGGATGAAAGCAATAACACCAACGATTGCAGAAAATGCATTTCGTTCAAATGGTGTTTTTCTGTCAAATGAAAACGCGGTGGCTCAATATGAGTTCTCATCGACTAGTATATTGTCGAGCCCAAGAAAACACACCATAGGAAACTGAACTTCAGTCTGTGTCTCCTTCAACTAGCCAAGTTCATGAAAGGCCAAACAATGACACGCCAAAGTCTTCTGTTTCATTCCAAGACTTGTTGCCGTCTCCAAAGAAGACTACAGAAAACTCTTCTGTCAGGAAACAGAAAGCACTACCTTCTCTTTTACATCCACAGGAAATAAAAATGCAAAAAAAAAAAAAAAGATTGGAGAAGAATAGAAAAATTCCATCCCAGCCCAACAGTTGAAGAAACACCAGGTTAAAACAGAGAACACCTACACCATGAATCATCAAGGTCAGGTTCATCAGAATCCTCCGAAGAAACAGATGACGGTAATGACACGTCTTGTGAACTCTGCAAGATTAATAAAGCGATCCAATATCGGCGAAACTTGGTGACTGGATTCAGTGTCAAGGCAATGGCAGGGAATGGTACCATGAGAACTGTGTTGGTTCGGTGGGGACGAAGATTTATAACCCGATTCGCCTTACTTGAAGAATGCGAATAGGGTCATGCACCTCATTCTTCAGATTAATTTTGTGAGACTATGAACAACATTCACGTAGTGTTAATATGAATTTGTAAACAACTTAAGTATTTACAATTAAAATTTGATCATACGAAGCCACGCAGGGTAGCCGCGCGGTCTTGGGCGTCTTGTCACGGTTAGCGCGGCTCTCCCCGTCGGAGGTTCGAGTCCTCCCTCGGGCATGGGTGTGTGTGTTGTCCTTAGCGTAAGTTAGTTTACGTTAGATTAAGTAGTGTGTAAGCCTAGGGACCGATGACCTCAGTAGTTTGGTCCCGAAGGAACTTACCACAAATTTCCAAAATTTTATCATATGAAAATGTGTCTTTTATTTACATTTTATCAAATTTTGACCCGATCCAACCGAATTTAACTCTAGGTGCTGTACCCTACAAGAACTGGTTTGCAGACAACCCCTCCACCCTTTACCCAGGTGTGGCGCTATAGTCACTACTAGCACCCTCACTGCACGACCTTCAGGCATTATCCGCGATTATATTATTCCTGCATATTCTCAAACAGGATCTATTTGACATTTTGATTGGGCACTTAATTGAACATGATTCTTGATCCCTCCCGCCTGCCACTCCTCTTCGTCTTCCTCACGACCATACTCCTTCCCTCCCCAACCTCCTCCTCCCCCCCCCCCCCCACACACACATGCCCACACAAACATAGAAGTAATTCTTTATTTGACTTTCGTGGGACAATAGTGTATGGTAATAGTGTATGGCCTTTAAAATTGCTACACCAAGAAGATATGCAGGCGATAAACGGGTATTCATTGGACAAATATATTATACTAGAAATGACATGTGATTACATTTCCACGCAATTTGGGTGCGTAGATACTGAGAAATCAGTGCCCAGAACAACCACCTCTGGCCGTGATAACAGCCTTGATACGCCTGGCATTGAGTCAAACAGAGCTTGGCCTGCGTGTACAGGTACAGCTGCCCGTGCAGCTTCAACACGATACCACAGTTCATCAAGAGTAGTGACTAGCGTATTGTGACGAGCCAGTTGCTCGGCCACCATTGACCACACATTTTCAATTGGTGAGAGATCTGGAGAATGTGTTGGCCAGGGCAGCAGTTGAACATTTTCTGTATCCAGAAAGACCCGTACAGGATCTGCAACATGCGGTCGTGCATTATCCTGCTGAAATGTAGGGTTTCGCAGGGATTGAATGAAGGGTAGAGTCACGTGTCGTAACACATCTGAAATGTAACGTCCACTGTGCAAAGTGCCGTCACTGCGAACAAGAGATGACCGAGACGTGTAGCCAATGGCACCTCATACCATCACGCCGGCTGATACGCCAGTATGGCGAAGACGAATACGCGCTTTCAATGTGCGTTCACCGCAATATCGCCAAACACGGATGCGGCCATCATGATGCTGTGAACATAACCTGGATTCATCCGAAAAAATGACGTTTTGCCATTCGTGCATCCAGGTTCGTCGTTGAGTCATCGCAGGCGCTCCTGTCTGTGATGCAGCGTCAAGGGTCACCGCAGCCATGGTCTCCGAGCTGATAGTCCATGCTGCTGCAAACGTCGTCGAACTGTTGGTGCAGATGGTTGTTGTCTTGCAAACGTCCCTATTTGTTGACTCAGGGATCGAGACGTGGCTGCACGATCCGCTACAGCCGTGCGGATAAGATGCCTGTCATCTCGACTGCTAGTGATATGAGACCGTTGGGATCCAGCACGGCGTTCCTTATTACCCTTCTGAACCCACCGATTCCATATTGTGCTAACAGTCATTGGATCTCGACCAACGCGAGCAGCAATGTCGCGATACGATAAACCGCAATCGCGATAGGCTAAAATCCAATCTTTATCAAAGTCGGAAACATGATGGTACGCATTTCTCCTCCTTACACAAGGCATCACAACAACGTTTCACCAGGCAACTCCGGTCAACTGCTGTTTGTGTATGAGAAATCGGTTGGAAACTTTCCTCATATCAGCACGTTGTAGGTGTCGCCACCGGTGCCAACCGTGTGTGAATACTCTGAAAAGCTAATCATTTGCATATCACAGCATCTTCTTCCTGTCGGTTAAATTTCGCGTCTGTAGCATGTCATCTTCGTGGTGCAGCAATTTTAATGGCCAGTAGTTTATATGTGTACTCTTCTGTGACCTGATTACTCTACTGAGCATTTATGTTATGAAACAGCTGGTTGGTCTAAGTGATTTAATATTGGTAATTTGCCCATGTTGTACTGTTCAAGTTTCTCTTGCTTGTTAAGAACTGGCTTAAGTTCAGCTGGCTGTAGTTTAGTACGGTGTGCATATTTAAAGAAATATCATGTGCTGTTTTTCTTGTTTTAGTGTACTTCAGATATTTTGTGCTTTAAAGAGTTCCTTTTACTCAACCATTACGTATAGTTTAGCTGGGTGGATGATCACTGGATTGTTTATAATTCTAGTACGACTAAGTGGACTGACCCTGTTGCTTCTCGTAAACCGAGGAGGTATTTGTGAAATAGCTGTTGACCAAATAGGTGTGTGTGGAATATGAGTATTGGCTTAAACTGTTTGCACTGCTGTTCATCCGTAGTTGTTTCATTAAGTCGAGTGTTCTTGTCCGCATTGGTCAAGTAGTTACTTCTTACTTGACTGTCTGGAAGACATTCAGATTGTTGGGTTCGTAACTTTTTATCAGATCCAGCAATCATCTATTTGCTTCTTTCACAGACAGCTAAATTAAAAGATTAAATTAAGTGGGTTTGGGGCGTTTAATGCCAAGAGATAATTCTAATACTTGTAAGTGCTTTTCATTGCGAACTGTGTGTGTGTGTGTGTGTGTGTGTGTGTGTGTGTGTGTGTGTGTGTGTGTGTGTGTGTGTGTGTGTGTGTGTGTGTGTGTGCGTGTGTGTGTGTGTGTGTGTGTGTGTGTGTGTGTGCGTGCGTGGGATTACGTAAGTTGGTTGTCGTTATTAAACATCTTAATTAAGCCTTATGACTTCTTTTCTATGCCTGGTACTAACATGGACTATTGTAAAGAGAAACACCAGCAAGTGCACTGCAGGACCTACCATTTGTAAGACTAAAACCAATATCGTGGCGCATAAGCCCTCCCCCCCCCCCCCAAATAAGTACTGCTGTTTATCCCCTGGTTGTGAATGGAATCGCAATGATTATATCTGTTGTTTAATTGATTGTCTTGAGCGATTTCTCGAGTTAGTAATTTGTGAAATTACGAGGTGTAATTATTTTATGGAGAAAAGGACATACTTGAAGCTTCTTGGAACTCGTTGTCAAAATTATTTTACTGTCCCCAATCAGAGTTGTAAACTTAATAATATTATTTAATGCTGGTTATCAAAGTTTGTTTAAAGTTTCCTGAACTCTATCTGTTTTCAAGTGTTTAAAGTTTTGAGGAGACTAATAATAAATCTACACACACAACAAAAAAAGTTTTGCATCACCCCGGTTCCGAGAGTTCCAGAACTTGGAGTTAGTATAGAGATCAACATAAACATCATTTCCGCCTTTTTCATTGCTAATGAAAACCACACATTGCATATTGTACCACCATGCAGCGAGACCTTCAGAGGTAGTGGTCCAGATTCGTGTAGACACTGGTACCTCTAATACCCAGCAGAAAGTGTCATCACTTCTGTCTCTATGCCGTTCAGTTTTGGAACACAACCTACGACCAGCTTAGAAACAGAAGTGATGACATTTTCTGCAGAACGTGACCATCATTTTGCAGGACAATGCTCAAGCACGTACAGTGCAAGCTGTTAGTGGTTTGTTTGACTGGTGGGGCAGCTAATTTCTATACCACCTACTACACTCCCCGGACTTAAGCCCTCGTAAGTCCAACTCGATTTCTAAATTGAAGGTAACACTTCACGTCATTCGCTTCAGAACTGTAAACACAATTTGCACTGCTAGGAGTATCCTACGACACCCACATCGCTGGAAACGGGTTATACACAACGCTGGTGACTACTTTGAAGGTCAGTAAAACTTTGAAACACTTATCTATTCTGTACGAGCTGTAAATAAATAGTTGCCACTATTAAAGTTCCAATCCTCGTATGTAGTGTTTTCTGTTTGCTTTACTTCATAAATGGAGTGACGTTTTGCAAGAAAAGAAAAGTCCCTCACTGCGACGTTGTTTTTTCTATTTACCGTGCTAGTCTTGTCCCTAAGAATCAACAAAGTTCCTGACGCTGTATATCTGGTGTGTAGCACATTACCTTACAAATTTAACTTTGAAAATTTCCTGCTCATTTTGCATAAATTATTTCACAGACGAAACAAGAACTTCAACATAATTCTAATCTGAATAGTGAGCCAAATGCCCTCGGCTACTCTCTTTCGTGTGCACACAGTAGCTTCTAAAATTATATTTATCTAAAATAGACTTTTCGCTACTCGGTCATGCAGACAGCACACCTTTTCATACACTCATCATAAATTGTAGTCACTACGTTATAGTCTTGATTATTTACTTGTATAGTCCTATATTCGTTCCTTAAATACATTTGCAGATCATTTCCGTGATTACTTTTTGCCAGCTTGAAGGATTTACTCAGTAGTGGAAATTCTAATTCTCACACTTGTGATCAAGGAGGGACTCAAACCTACGTCAGTCGTTACAAGGCAGTGTACTTTGAGTATATTACATTATTTATTGTAAGGAAGACAAGATTTCCCTCCACAGGCGCTGATGCGCGCTCAATAGTTATCTGCATCGGCCGTAACCATGAAGACAGCCACCTGCCCCACCCACGCTCACCCCTCCAGCCGTGGCCAGGTGACGTGCAACGGGCCAGCCCTATTTGAAGTATTGATTGTTGCTATGCGTCCCGCCGACACCCCCGCACAGGTCCCAGCTACTCTCCCCGACCAACTGAAGGCGTGTCTGGTTCCGTGCAGATTCGATGCGTGTGTTTATGGCTCATGCTGAAAAGCACAGAGCATTTACCGAGAGAGGAAAACGTCTGCTGCAAAAGTATAATCGGTCATAAATATTAACGACATATAGTTTGTTACAAAGAGCCTTATTTGATCACTCATACATTGTCAGAATGGGAAAATACCGTAGAATATGGAGTGCAAGTACACTCTCGGCGTTGGATGGATCGATTATCCATCTCCTTAGCCATGGTCGCTAGCGCACCCCTCTGCTGGGGCGCTCGACTCGGAGGTAGGCCGCTTCGAATCCTAGTGGTGGATCAAATTCTAGCTGCAGTATTTGACAGGTAAGGGGAGGAGAGGTGGCGGTGTAAAATTTCTGACCGCAAGTGCTCTATTAAAGACCAAAGTTCTTTGTAGTATCACATGAAGTGAGGGCTTGTGATACCTGATGGTGATCTGTCCATCGGATAGGGACGTAAGGCTCTGTGGCCGCCTTGGTGTTATTCGAAATTAAAAGGCTATGTGCTGGCATGGGTTTCAGCCTATGCTTGTCTCATCATTATCATAATCATCATTTTCATCATAAAACATGAAGATCACACTATATATCCATCCCTTCATGCATCTGCACTCTACAATGACACATACGACACAACTGTCACATATACACATAGATAGGTCCCAATGTACGCGGGGGAAGAACACCTTTTCCGACAGGCGGCTGAACCCACCCCGTCAGATATCTCAGTCAACAATGTCGTAGAACATTACATTTTCACATTCGGAAATTCAGTGAATAAAACGCCTGCAGGCCAAAAAGAGCCTTCGTATAACACTGGCCAACAATGACAATGTTATGGGCTCAAAAATAGTTAATTCTTATGTATTTCTATCTGTTGAATCAAAGAAATCACCATAAAAATGACATATTAGCTCTTGCTTTGGAGAAAAAGTGACATTCCATTCTTATAGCCAACATTTTCAGTTTGGACGAAATTTTGTTTTCTCAGTATCCAATAACAAAACACAAATGTTTTTAAGCTGTTTGTAAAACATAAACATAGATACTACTGCTGTGGCTGTGAGTTTCATATAATTTCTGCTGTAATTAAAGCTGAATTTCTGGTCTGAGAGTGCTTTTGTAGTGTAAAATTTGTAAAAATGCCACGAAAATGTGTAAATAAGATGAATAATTTTTGTGTTGAGATAAAATTTTCTTCACAGAAACGTAATCTGATGCCTCTTGTGAAGAGTGCCTATCAGCATTATTTCGGTATCAAAGTAGGGGGCAAGGATAAATCTTGGGCTCCGCGTATATGTTGCAACGCATGTTCAGTTACACTGCAAGAATGGCTGGGAAATAAGAAACGCTCTATGGCTCTTGCTGTGCCTATTGTTTGTCGGGAGCCTACAAACCATACAGATGACTGCTATTTCTGCTTGACTCTGCTCATAAAGGCAGGTTTGTCTATGAAGAAAAGAACAGGTCAGTACCCGAATCTTCGATCTGCTAATCGACCCATTCCGTATTCAGATAGTTTACTAGTTCCTACTCCACCCGAAAATTGCGTGTTTGAAGTAGAAAATGGCGATAATGTGGAAGATGAGGAAGAAGAAGAAGAAGAAGAGGAAGAAGAAGAACTAAACAAGCCTTCCACATCCCGTGACCCTGATTTTGAGGGAAAGATGATAATCCGTACAGACTGAGCCAAGCGGAATTGAGTGATCTCATTAGAGACCTTGACCTGTCAAAGGAAAAGGCAGATATTCTTGGGTCTCGACTACAGCAATGGACTCTTCACTAATGTGATGTCACAGTATCACAGAACAGAAAACGTCAGCTGAAACTGCTTTCCTTTTTGGAGAAGAAAACCATCTTATTGTTTGCTGCAACATTAATGACTAGATGAAATCTGTGAATTTTAACGATAATCCTACTGAAAGGAGGCTATTCATAGACTCCTCCACGTTTAGTCTGAAAGCTGTGTTGCTACATAATGGCAGCCGTCTTCCTACTAGTCCCATAGCTCATGCAGTTCGCATGAAGGAGACATATGCAAATATGACAGCCCTCATGGACTCAATCAAATACCATAAACACAAATGGAAAGTCTGCGATGATGAAAAAGTCATTGCCATACTCTTAGGGATGCAACGGGACAAAAAACTTGCCGCTTCTTATGTATGTGGGGCAGTATGGATAGGAAATCGCACTATATTAAATCAGACTAGCCTGCAATAAATCTTAATCTTAGCGAGAAAAATCTCGTTGCCGAGCTTCTCTTGGACCCAAAAGATGTACTTCTTCCACCTCTGCATATAAATCTGGGTTTGGTTGAAAGGTTCTGTCAAAGGTATGAAACAAGAAGGACGTGACTTTAAGTATATAAGAGAGAAATTTCCGAAATTAAGTGATGCAAACGTTAAGGAAGGTATTTTTATCGGGACACAAATCCGAGAACTTGTAAAGGATACTGCATTTGACCAAGTTTTGGAGGGTAAGGAAAAGAAACCTTGGGAATCCTTCAATGGAGTTCTTCGTGGATTTTTAAACAAAAATAAATAAATAAATAAATAAATAAAAACATAAAAGAAGAATAGATTATAACTACACAAAGTTGGTGACAGTGCTCCTGCAAAGACACCGTAATCTTGGATGCAACATGTCCCTTAAAATCCATTTTCGCCACTGCCACCTAGATTTTTTCCCTCGTAGTTGTGGAGCCGTCAGTAATGAACATGGAGAAAGATTCCATCAGGACATTTCTGTTATGGGACAAAGATATCAGGACCATTGGAATGAAGCATTGCTTGCAGATTACTATGGGACTTTGTGTAGGGATGCTCCGGAACTCCGTTACAAGAGGCAGGCTAAAAGACGATCTCAGCAGCCACTACGTGATTCTCTTCAGACCCAACCATCTGCGAGGTATTCTTCCAGCAACTGAAATGTAACTACCATTTAAAAAAATTCAAATACCCTTTCGATGTTGTTAGCACACGAAATCAAAATGTATCTTTTTCTCTTAATCCGTTAATATGAAATACTTCCACCTAGTATGTATCACAGAAACTAGAGCTAAGGAAAATTTTTCAATGTCATATTCGTTTTTCTCGACCCAAAATTAGTAAGAATTTACTCATGAAGTGCAGGAAACATTCAAAAATAGTTTTTCTGTTGGCCAGTGTAATCACTAACTATTGAGTAGTGCCACCCTTGACTTGACGGTTGATAATTACGGAAATATTAAATGTGAGTGCGTCAACCGTGTTTCCTAATGGAACATGTTAATTGTTTAGATTATGTAGCTGACAAAACCTTAGAATCGTGGACAAGACATCACAAATCTGAAAGGGATTAGGGAACAAGATTCACTTTCCTCCTCCCAAATCTTGGAAAAAAGATATCAGACAAAGCTATGGTCACAAAACGTATCAGAACAAATGAGTAAATGTAAGTTAAACCTCAGTGCAGGTTCTGGGGGGTTTAAATGGCTAAATATTAACAGAAGGGAAAGATATTAATCACTCTTAGTCTTTATGAATATAGTTTCGAATGGTAGTAGTTCGATACGGTGGCGATAATCATACGACACTAAAATAACTGCAGATATCTCACATAATATAAGAAAAATTATTGTGCTACAAACTACCCAATCGAATAACTATATACTATCTACTGGTAACAATAACATGTTGTTTTCAGATTATTCTAGTTTTCCTTCCCTGTTTCTGAGTTTTACTACGGGGTACTATGTTTTGCGGTCAACATGCTTGTATCTACTCAGATAGTGTAGTGTAGCAACGCTCTCTTGGAAACAAAAGATGAGTTGACAAGTGATGGATTCCGATTCCCAGTTTAATTGAGTGTGTCTTCTGCTCCACATTGTCTGCTCATTACTTTCTGGTGGATATTGATCTCGATTCTTTCTCCCGACTCACATAAACAGTATGAATCATTCTAAGATACGAAAACATTAAATACGGTTCCAGGGGTTATTCTAGGTGTTTTACAGACTTAACAGCTAAAATTTTGATAAGGACCCCATATCCGGAATTGCACCGTTAGCATACACGCTGCTGACACTGCTGACAAAAAAAGTGAACCACGACGAAGACATGGTCGGATGCCATTGTACGTACGTTAAAGTATACATCTTCGGCGTGTATGTAAGTGATAAGAACTGCAATTTTCTGTGACAAGTAGAGCGGCCACCAGTACGCATTAGTGGTTTTCATGTATAATGTTGCCACCAGGCTTGGTAGGATATATAAGGGTGTGAACAGCGTCAAATTTTGAGAGATTACTGTGAAGGACATGAAGATGCCACGTACTCGTGTAATAGCTGTCGGTATTTGTAAGTGACCTCGTTGTGGGTGCTGATTTGGCTGGCTGCTCGAATCGTGTAATATCCGGATTTGTGGGGCATTTAGATGCGACAGTGGCCCAATGTTGGACTGCATGCGAACGCGAAGGCAAGTATCCTCGACGTTAAGGTTCCAGTCGACGAAGTACCATGTTTGGAGAGCACAGCAATGATACGCCTGGCGGCCCGGTATAGGGACCCTTCGGGTATGGCTTCAGGTCATACCTGCAGTAACTGAGGAGATCTGGCGGTGCAACGGTACGTCCCACGCACCCTGCGTCCTCATGCATTACCTTGCAGTATCTTGCTGCCATTTTTAAACAGGACAATGTACGTACATACAGGGTGTTACAAAAAGGTACGGCCAAACTTTCAGGAAACATTCCTCACACGCAAAGAAAGAAAATATGTTATGTTAGAACTCATTTTATTACTTCTCTTCAAATCACATTAATCATGGAATGGAAACACACAGCAACAGAACGTACCAGCGTGACTTCAAACACTTTGTTACAGGAAATGTTCAAAATGTCCTCCGTTAGCGAGGATACATGCATCCACCCTCCGTCGCATGGAATCCCTGATGCGCTGATGCAGCCCTGGAGAATGGCGTATTGTATCACAACCGTCCACAATACGCGCACGAAGAGTATCTACATTTGGTACCGGTGTTGCGTAGACAAGGGCTTTCAAATGCCCCCATAAATGAAAGTCAAGAGGGTTGAGGTCAGGAGAGCGTGGAGGCCATGGAATTGGTGTGCCTCCACCAATCCATCGGTCACCGAATCTGATGTTGAGAAGCGTACGAACACTTCGACTGAAATGTGCAGGAGCTCCATCGTGCATGAACCACATGTTGTGTCGTACTTGTAAAGGCACATGTTCTAGCAGCCAGGTAGAGTATCCCGTATGAAATCATGATAACGTTCTCCATTGAGCGTAGGTGGAAGAAACAAAAATGAGCTCTAACATGGAAATTAAGCGTTTCCGGGCACATGTCCACATAACATCTTTTCTTTATTCGTGTGTGAGGAATGTTTCCTGAAAGTTTGGCCGTACCTTTTTGTAACACCCTGTATATGGCACGTGTCTACATGAACTGCCTGTGTTATGTTGAGTACATCCGTGGACCACGAGATCCCCAGATTTGTCCCCGGTGGAGCATATGTGGTACCAGCTTGGGCGTCAACTTCATCCACGTACAAGTATTGAGAATATCAAGGACAAGTTGCAACAGTTGTGGACCAGCTTATCTGAAGGAGGATATAAAGAAATGATACCCTTCCCAAACGAATCACTGAAAGCGTCGCAGTCAGAGAGGGGAGCCACGTCATACTGATAAGTTGGCTCAACCTTCCGAGTTATTTCTAAATATGACGCGAATTTGCAATCACTGAAATAACATAACATACTTTCTCTGGACGTGAAATTTCATTTCGTTTCCTTCTCGATTTCTGGGTGCATCACTTCTTTCTGTCAGGCAATGTAAAATAACTTTGAAGATCGTATCGCTTTCAAAACTCCCGCTTCGTGTTACGCACACGAACTGAGAAGACGGCGCCGTCGTCACTCTCTGTTGTAATTATGACAACATATACCATGTTCGTCCGTCAGTAATAACGGCCGCGAGAAATTAGCATGGTTAGAGCTAGCATGGTTGACTGTGGTACTCCATAGACGCGCCGCACCCTAGAGAACGTACTCTGTTTCGTAGGAGAAATCCCAACGACGAGTATTCGAAACACTGCCCGTACGATGGACTCCTGTAGAGTCACCGCTTACTGTCTCCTATGAGAGCGTATCGTGGAAGTGATGCGATCTTCAAATTGATTTTACAGGGTGTTTCAAAAATGACCGGTATATTTGAAACGGCAATAAAAACTAAACGAACAGCGATAGAAATACACCGTTTGTTGCAATATGCTTGGGACAACAGTACATTTTCAGGCAGACAAACTTTCGAAATTACAGTAGTTACAATTTTCAACAACAGATGGCGCTGCGGTCTGGGAAACTCTATAGTACGATATTTTCCACATATCCACCATGCGTAGCAATAATATGGCGTAGTCTCTGAATGAAATTACCCGAAACCTTTGACAACGTGTCTGGCGGAATGGCTTCACATGCAGATGAGATGTACTGCTTCAGCTGTTCAATTGTTTCTGGATTCTGGCGGTACACCTGGTCTTTCAAGTGTCCCCACAGAAAGAAGTCACAGGGGTTCATGTCTGGCGAATAGGGAGGCCAATCCACGCCGCCTCCTGTATGTTTCGGATAGCCCAAAGCAATCACACGATCATCGAAATATTCATTCAGGAAATTAAAGACGTCGGCCGTGCGATGTGGCCGGGCACCATCTTGCATAAACCACGAGGTGTTCGCAGTGTCGTCTAAGGCAGTTTGTACCGCCACAAATTCACGAAGAATGTCCAGATAGCGTGATGCAGTAATCGTTTCGGATCTGAAAAATGGGCCAATGATTCCTTTGGAAGAAATGGCGGCCCAGACCAGTACTTTTTGAGGATGCAGGGACGATGGGACTGCAACATGGGGCTTTTCGGTTCCCCATATGCGCCAGTTCTGTTTATTGACGAAGCCGTCCAGGTAAAAATAAGCTTCGTCAGTAAACCAAATGCTGCCCACATGCATATCGCCGTCATCAATCCTGTGCACTATATCGTTATCGAATGTCTCTCGTGCAGCAATGGTAGCAGCGCTGAGGGGTTGCCGCATTTGAATTTTGTATGGATAGAGGTGTAAACTCTGGCGCATGAGACGATACGTGGATGTTGGCGTCATTTGGACTGCAGCTGCAACACGGCGAACGGAAACCCGAGGCTGCTGTTGGATCACCTGCTGCACTAGCTGCACGTTGCCCTCTGTGGTTGCCATACGCGGTCGCCCTACCTTTCCAGCACGTTCATCCGTCACGTTCCCAGTCCGTTGAAATTTTTCAAACAGATCCTTTATTGTATCGCTTTTCGGTCCTTTGGTTACATTAAACCTCCGTTGAAAACTTTGTCTTGTTGCAACAACACTGTGTTCTAGGCGGTGGAATTCCAACACCAGAAAAATCCTCTGTTCTAAGGAATAAACCATGTTGTCTACAGCACACTTGCACGTTGTGAACAGCACACGCTTACAGCAGAAAGACGACGTACAGAATGGCGCACCCACAGACTGCGTTGTCTTCTATATCTTTCACATCACTTGCAGCGCCATCTGTTGTTGAAAATTGTAACTACTGTAATTTCGAAAGTTTGTCTACCTGAAAATGTACTGTTGTCCCAAACATATTGCAACAAACAGTGTATTTCTATCGCTGCTCGTTTAGTTTTTATTGCCGTTTCAAATATACCGGTCATTTTTGGAACACCCTGTAGATGCAAACGGTATGGTTCCGGACACGGGTTCCTTGTCAGAGGTTTATCTACAAGTCCGCTCTACAGTACCTAGCAGCTTTTAAGAGGAGATGTACAACACTCTGTATGTACAGTTTAGATGTATACAGAAACATACAGTGGAATCTGAAAGACTGTTTGGCAAAGGTACTTATGACTATAATGACGACACTAGTAGAAAGAATTACTTTCACGGTGTGTCTCAGTATCAGTGATATCTGATTGAGACACTTACAGTGCCGAAATTGTCTGGGTGCATCATAACGACTGGAACAGAGGGGCAGATATTGCATGATTGGACAAAATTCTAAAATGGGAAAAATGTGTAAACTACTTGAAAATATGGAATTACGAAAGTACTTACATATCTGCCTTGGAGTGGTCTCTGCTGGTACTACGTAGCACTAAATTGTTATTGACAAATAGACATAGAGTGCCGTAATTTGTTGTTAACATATAGATTCTACTTCTCCTCATGTATCTCAGCTTCAGAGTTCCCTCCACAGTTATAAAATAGAAAAAACCGGTAAATACACTAAACTTGAGGAAAATAGTGAATATCACGTTAAAATGAGTTTACCTACATATCTGCCTGAATGTGGTCTCTGCAAAAAAATTGGGAAGTTGTGGTAAGGTCTTATAGGACCAAACTGCTGAGGTCATCGGTCCCTAAGCTTACACACAACTTAATTGAGCTTAAACTAACTTACGTGAAGGGCGACCCATGCACGAGGGAGGATTCGAAGCTCCCACGGGGAAAGTCGCGCGGACCGTGACAAGATGCCTCAGACCGCTAGGCTACCCAGGACGGCGTTGTATCTGCCAAAGACACGTAATATTGTTATCAACCACATCCTCTCCCTATGCTGTCCAGTTCCAGAATAAACCCTCCCAATCAAATGTACCAGCTGTCATTGGTACAGGGAAAGGGAAGGGGTGGGGACTGGAGGCGAGGGGAAGGCAAAGGTAGTTCCCGACATTTTTGTGACTCGTGAGTATTATAGAATTACGTCATGACCTTGAATTAAGGGTAGCACAACGGCCTGGGTGATTCCCCTGTGGGACCTTGGTGCATTCCCTGTGGTTCCCCAGTGGAGAAGGAGTGGGGGCATCAAGGAGCCCAAGTGTGTGACCTGACACCGGATATGACACATGACATTGGATGTGATTAGATCATTATCTCTGCTTGCACCGGCCCTGCAATCCTATTAACGTACCTTCCATTTGGAGCACAAAATACTGTTGTCTGTGTAATTTGCAAGACTGTTTGGCTAAGGTACTCTTGACCATAATGACGACGGTAATCATTACTCTTCTCTGAAGTTACCATTAACTAAAAACGTCTTAATGAAGTCACAGCAAAAACATTAGATGGTGTGCCTTTGAAATGACCTACCTGCGTTGTTACTTAATGTAAAAGTTGTAACTAACCTGTTTCTACGGTTTATCACATTATTATTGGGGATGTAAATACTTATTGCTTGTGAAGTTAACGTGAGAAGATTAGGGCCGCCACCGACTCTAACCATACAATTAATCGAAGGTTTGGTCGAGTCGGAAAATAAATTAATTTGAACACAGACCAAAAACTCACAAAAAAGCATACGTTGTGATGTCGCTCATAGCGGATACGATGTAATTAATAGTATTGCCCGTGCACTTTTCACGACAATCAAACATTTAAAATAAAATAGAAAATGCATGAACACTGCATAAGATCAACTCCCAGCAGCACACCTGAAAATAAGACTTAATCTAAAGTATTTGTTATAAAATACAAGGGGAGACTAATCACTGGACCTGTGCGTCAGGAAACGCGTTGGATGTGCTAACAGGAAAACTACGAGGTGAGGGGCTTAGGTGCAAAAACGTAATCTCGGAACACAAGAGAAAATTGTAGATAAAATCATTTATTCCTAAGATAAGGATGTGAGGCATGTACACAATTCCTGATAACATTAATTCCTAAAACATTAAAGAAAAGCGTCGATACGTTCACCGCTATAATCTACAACTAAAATCATTGGTGAGAATCATTCATACAGCTGCTGTTGCCTGATAACTGATCGCAATAACTCGTGAAACGGTACACGTTTCGCAGTACACCTGCGTGCCCACGTGATTTGTGGAGACACAATTTCTAGGTATCGTGGCCAAGTTGCAACAATATCACATCACCCAATCATGAAGAGTTAACGTTCTTTAAAACAAACATGAGACCGGCCAGTTAGTGATGACGGTAGCCCAACAAAACTTTAATGTTGAACCACGTGGTCGGCTCTCCATGGTCAAAAGATACATAAAGCAAGGAAAATTTACGAGAAGGCAAAGCTATTAATATTTAGAAAAATGAAACCTTATACAGGCACAGCTGAAGGCAAACAGACATTCATACAGAAGAAAGTGCTCACTTCTTATCAACACCTTTGTGTGGCGCTCCTCCGGTGGATCCAAGTCTGCTATAGAAATGTACTAAAAGAAAAGTCTGCCAAAGTTTTTCATTCCTCGCTGCGACAAGGCAACGCAATCTTTCAGAGTTGAAAAGCGAGACCAAAAGCTAACAGCTCTCCCCTCGCCAAGTAACAACGCGCCACGTGGTCAGTCTAACCCACCCTTCTTCGACTGGAGCACAGCTGTGGACGCTTCCCGTACCGGCGGCAGACTACCTCCCGCTTCTTCTCCAGCCTCTTCCACGCTCCGCGTGGCCCTGAAACCCAAAGATGCCATTTCCGCCACCAACCTAACGCAGGTGGATTTCTCACAAGTAGCGAAAACCTCTTTGCCTACTTGACCACTACCAGAGGTGGCTATTCCGTACAACTGCTGCTGAATCTATACGACTATCGCAGACTTTCTGCAGCAGACTACGCCACCGTTTAGCAACGTGACACACAACCACATTCATTGAATCACACCACTATGATAATTATGAGAAAAGAGAAACAAGGACGGAAAGAGAAGTACTAGTGAAAATGGGCTACCGGACTAATGAAAGGTGTCTACAAGACCCTTTCATCACCCCAAACGTCCCGGAGAAGACTGTGCCGCGAATTTTCTCGCCTTACTAGGAGATTCGCCAACAGTCTTCGAAACAAACATACCCTAACAAGCAACCATTGCAACAGGCAAACAGCAGCACAAAAGAATTGATTGATCTCTTATATCCAAATGAGTTTTATCTGACCTTAGTCAATAATTGTGACCTCATGTGGTCCGCAAGGCAAACAAAACAAATTAAATTAAGTGTGATATTGTACGCTAACATCATGTCATCTGACCTACTACGACCACAAACATGAGATATTATTTTAAAATTGCTTTAACCAATTATCAAAAGTTAACATAGTGACATAGATGAACAGGTAGACAATATATATACATATATAAACAAATAAAATGATGCAAAAACACCACAGACCAAAGCAGTATCAGCTGGTGGTGACATATATAAAAAAATCTAAGTGAAGGTGCAAAACACAACGTGCACAACAAATACAGCGGTACAAAATCATTAATGAACCCAGTGGAATGACAGCTGGTAAATAATCACCTATGGAAAATGAGACATGAGTACAAAAACACGTCCAGAAACCAGCTCGTTGACACGCTGTCATTTTTCAGTTTCGTCCCATGGTAGTTTCACTGGGTATTCTCTTTAGGTGCTGGGGTGGGCGTCTCTTCTAAAGGCGACTTGGAGGATAAGCTACTAGGGGACCACAACACTGAACTGGGGAGTTCGCAGAGGCGTTGATTGTAACGTCCGTTGTAACCCAGGTTGTTCATCCTAGACAGCACCCCGCGACGTTGCCTCGTGCCCGTTTCCACCCTCTGCGTCCATACTGTAGGATGGTTCGACGTTGCAGATTTGCGGGACATCGCCGCTTGTGGGCCCTGCCTCATCATCAAGCAGGTGGCTTGGCGGTCGTCGTCCTTGTTTTACGACACATGCTCCTGTCTCCTGTCATGTCAATGGGGAGACACGTGCTCTTCTCCGTCGCATCGAGGTCGACGTAAACTCGTGCGGGTGTCGGGCTTGAGACCCGCTAATCGCCTCTTTGCACCGTCTCAGCTGATGCGTCAGTGGTGGGACCCGTGTCCCTCCGGGCAGTGGGCGTTACCTCACCGCAGCGGCCGTCTGGACTAGCGGCGCTCAGGGATCGGCGGCCTCGCCTGGCGTGCGTCATACTTTCCCTTTCGCTTGTCAGATGACTAGCGCATGGAGTGGAACGCCAGCCATCAGCTGGCGCTGCCGTGGTGACACGCCTGCGGGCCCCGGTGTGAGCCTGGGCTTGGGGGAAGACCAGCATCCCCTCCCCTCTGACGAGGAAACAGCTGTGACCGCTCGCCGCACCACTGCCTCGCCATTGATAGCAGGGTTCTGCAACTCCTGCCGGTGGACCAAGCCCTGTGCTTTCTGACGTGGAGGCTCCCTAGGCGGCCTTGCTCCCACTTAAGAACTGCACTCACAGAGATCGTTACAAAATATCATGTGTACAGATTACCACAAAATCAGTGGAGTTTCTTACTCCTGATCAATACGTGGAATATTGCCCAAAATTAACTTGACAAGAAGGGCCTTGTAAACAATACCCAAAAAAAGATGAGGAAAATTATATAACCAATATTCAAATACACAAAAAATCCTTTTTATAAAATATAGTTCCAGCATTACATCTGCTGTCAATCATTCAGGGCAGACCTTGTACAAGATTTGGTCAGGATTTGGATAGGATTTGGCGCCGCTGCTAACTACACACACAAAACTCTACCTACTCCTTACTTCACTCTCACACACAATCTACACAGCTCGTACTAGTCACCATCACCATATAGCCTGACTACAATTCCCACATATAGACAAAATATTCCTTTCAACACCAATACCCATATCGTTGTTCATTGACTGCTCCTCCAAGGTTTGCAGTACACATTTGCTGATCTGTGAAAAATTTCCGAGACTTCTTTGCTATGGACATTGCATAATAAAAGTTATGATTAATGAGACACAGAAGGTTCATTCAAGTCACATCTGGAATGGTAAATGTTTCAACATCTATTCATCAGACTAATCCAAAAGGTCAGTGGGCATAAAAATGGAAATAAAAATCATCCTATCCTATTAGCAAACACAAAAACACTTCGTCCTATAAGTACACAAAAAAGACTGTCAAAAGAAATCCATTTTCCAGGGCCATGAGTACCCAACTTACTGCTGTCATAAGATACTCATAATGATTACACAATTACTCACCACATGTCTCCAGGCGTCCTCACCTACCGTCATGTTATTTCAGCTTGGAGGTAGTCGCACAGATTCTCTATTAAATATCAAGTTGCTTGAGTTAATAAGCTGTTTCCATATACGTCTTCTGGGGTTTCACATTCTGGCGCCCTCAACCATACCTAGTAGTATGTGGCGGCAAGTTACACTTTCCAAATATCTTATAAGATGGCAACTCTGAAAATCAAACACTATTAATCTCCCTTTGTATACAAATCCTTCGCCTACAAGTCACCAAGTCGCTTCAACAACATCGCAGTACATTTGAAAAATCTCACTGAATCATGCTCACCTAAGGGGAATAAGAACATTACAACTGTAATTTATCATAAAGACTTACCTTACGTCCAATGACTCGCCACGCCAACACACCCGATACCATTTTAGTCATCAAAAACGAAAGCCATCTTACTGTAATAGGAAACGCTTCATATGAGCCTCATAATCATTCACATTCAGACGTTTTGAAGCTGTACAACACTACTCCTTTCTGCTGAGAAGAAGAAATAACTACACACATATTGGGGAACCCCTTACAACTCATAGAAAATAAACACTTTAATTTTAATCACACCAGAGTGAATCAAAACATTGGAAAATATACACTGTAATTTTACTAAACAGACACGACTGGGTTTACCTCAGGCACACCAATACTGTGGCCCTCCCTGAACAAATCTTCCCTAATATCGTCTTCCTCTATCAAATGCACATCAATATCACTGGTCCTCATTAAGTTGACGCTAACCGAGTCAGCCGCTAGTCATTGATCCCTTTGATTAGGATCATGTGACGGATTGTGACGCGGGTTTGCGGGACGAATTTCAACACCCACTGGCGGACCACCCGTACTGTTTACGGCACCCCTGTTGTTGCTTGTTCGATAATTATTCTGTTGTCGATCACGACTACCATTCCTAGGTCTGCTATAATTGCGCCTAAATCTCTGCTCATTACCATATCTTCTAAACTGCCCGGGGTGTCTCTGATTTACTCTCGGCGAATGATGACCATTGGCATCGTTTTATTCTGCCCGCATTCCGTGAGGAGTCGCGACGCTGCCAACGCTCGTGCGCTCTGTAACTATCAGGCGACCCGTAACGTCTGGAGTGCCACCTGTCTCTACGGCTGCGGCTTCGCTCGCGCGGCCGCTGCTCGTAGGCGCTCTGACCGCAATTCTGCGTGGTGCCATTCGCATCGCACTCAAGCTCTAAAAGGAAATTGCGAAACCCCTCTACGTCATCCTTACATCGTGCTGCAAGGATAACGTGCCGCAACTGCATTGGAAACTTTCCCAGGCAAATACGAATAATTTCCGCAGGTCCATAAGGATCATCAAGATGTTCATTCGCCTGCAGCATGTGCTCGAACATCTGCACAGGGCTGGAGAATTTCGACCGGTTTAACTCTGGTAGCATAATGAGTCCGTGTTTTACGCGACTTTGCGCTGCCACTGACCAATAGATCGACAGGAAGTGTTGTCGAAACTCCCCAACAGTGTAGCAATTGCGTGCAGTTGACCTCATCCGCACCGCTGGCTAACCTTCGAGGTGGCCGCACATATACTCTATTTTGTGCGCACTGGGCCATATAGGAGGAAGGGAGAACTCGAACTGCTGTAACCAGGCCCGCGGGTGAATCCCCGTAGCCGAGCTACGGAAGACTTCGAACTTCCTCACCGTCAGAAAATGTTTAAAGTCAAATTCTTGAGTCTCCCTTGGCGAACGTTCCTGAGGGTATCAGCGCCGTTCCCACCTGGTACGAGATCCATGATCGTGACGATGATCAAATTCGCCATCGTTCCCGGAATCATCGTCGGAATAATGGCCCTTTCGTTCATTTCTTTCAACTTCATGGGCCATTAACCCTTTTAGGTGAAGTTCTATACGGGCCATGCGCTCACATAGTCCCTTGGTAACCCGTCTTTGTTGTATATTTATTTCACACTGACCATGCGGGCATTTCGTTATCGACGGTATTTCGTCTGCATCCGCTGATGACGAGGTAATCGTTTCCCTATTATTGTCAGACTTACGCACCACTGCATCTGAGATTCTGGCTATTTCTTTTCGCATCTCTAGATGGGCTGTGTCTTGTTGTGTTTGCATAAGCCCTTGCTCTCGCTCGAGAGCTATTATCGCCTGGCTGAGGGTTTCTACGTGCGCGCTAAGGTGGACCGGGCACTTAGCCGCAGTATCCTCTATTCGGGACACAAGAGCCGCGTGGTCACTCTGGCATTGTTATGCTAACGCGTGGAGATCCCTGGAGGAATTTTGTCCTACTCCGGACTCAAGAGCCGCTTGTTCACTCTGGCATTGTTCTGCTAGCATACGTACATTCCCCGCGCACCTTTCTTCTTGCTCCATCACCTGCTTGCTAATGACTTGCTGCCCCTCTTCAAAGGCGGAGATGCGTTGGTCAATGATCGCCAGTTCCTCCCAAACACCCTGTACTATTTCACTAGTCAATCTTTTATTTGCTTCCTCGATATGCCTCCTATTTTCTTCTGCTTGTTTTTTATTCACTTCCTCGATATGTCTCCTATTACTGTCTAGTAATTGTCGTAGCATAGTCTGTAATGAATTTGCATCTATTGAATGATTTTAAATCACTACAGTGGGCTCAGGATGGACAACACTTGTACTTGCGTTTTCCGCGTTTCGCTCCTGGTCGGACTCGACGTTTTGAGCTCGTCCTTCTTCAGGGTTATTGTCTGGCTGGTTTTTCCGATCGCGGCTCCCTGAACAGCTACGCGTCTCCATAATAAGGACAGTTACTCTGTGCTCCAAAATAGAACAAGAATAATGCCAAAGTCTCCTAATGGACTCACAGTCCCCACAAAGCACCCAAGATTTACTGTATGACACTGATACACGCCACAGGACGAGAATCAACCCACTCTTGTAACACAATTGAATACTAAATCACAATGCCTATACAGTAATACATAAACAAGATAAAACATGTAAGAAAATGCACACCTATATCATAAATTCCCGTAAATACTCTATAACAGAAAGACAATAAACCAATTAGCACATCCAACCGAAAATAACTAATCCTCAGTGCGCATCAGAAGATCTCTGGTTAACCGACATCCGTGAGCAGGGTAAGCCATGTATAACTAACCTGTTTCTACGGGTTATTACGTTATTATTGGGGATGTAAATACTTATTACTTGTGAAGTTAACGTGAGAAGATTAGGGTCGCCACCGACTCTAACCATACAATTAATCGAAGTTTTTGTCGAGTCGGAAAATGAATTAATTTGATCACAGACCAAAGACTCACAAAAATGCATATATTGTGATGTCGCTCATAGCGGATACGATGTAATTAATAGTATCGCCTGTGCATTGTTCACGACAATCAAACATTTAAAATAAAATAGAAAATGCATGAAAACTGCATAAGATCAACTCCCAGCAGCACACCTGAAAATAAGACTTAATCTAAAGCATTTGTTATAAAATACAGGGGGAGACTAATCACTGGACCTGTGTATCAGGAAACGCGTTGGATGAGCTAACAGGAAAGCTACGAGGTGAGGGGCTTAGGTGCAAAAACGTAATCTCGGAACACAAGAGAAAATTGTAGATAAAATCATTTATTCCTAAGATAAGGATGTGAGGCATGTACACAATTCCTGATAACATTAATTCCTAAAACATCAAAGAAAAGCGTCGATACGTTCACCGCTATAATCTACAACTAAAATCATTGGTGAGAATCATTCATACAACTGCTGTTGCCTGATAACTGATCGCAATAACTCGTGAAACGGTACACGTTTCGCAGTACACCCGCATGCCCATGTGATTTGTGGAGACACAATTTCTAGGTATCGTGGCCAAGTTGCAACAATATCACATCACCCAATCATGAAGAGTTAACGTTCTTTAAAACAAACATGAGACCGTCCAGTTAGTGATGACGGTAGCCCAACAAAACTTTAATGTTGAACCACGTGGTCGGCTCTCCATGGACGAAAGATACATAAAGCAAGGAAATTGAAAGCTTATTCAGCCACAGCTGAAGGCAAACAGACATTCATACAGAAGCGAGGGCTCACTTCTTATCAACACCTTTGTGTGGCGCTCTTCCGGTGGATCCAAGTCTGCTACAGAAATTTACTAAAAGAAAAATCTGCCAAAGTTTTGCATTCCTCGCTGCGACAAGGCAACGCAATCTTTCAGAGTTGAAAAGCGAGACCAAAAGCTAACAGCTCTCCCCTCGCCAAGTAACAACGCGCCACGCGGTCAGTCTAACTCGCCCTTCTTCGACTGGAGCACAGTTGTGGACGCTTCCCGTAGTGGCGGCAGACTGCCTCCCGCTTCTTCTCCAGCCTCTTCCACGCTCTGCATGGCCCGGAAAACCCAAAGATGCCATTTCCGCCACCAACCTAACGCAGGTGGATTTCTTACAAGTAGCGAAAACCTCTTTGCCTACTTGACCACTACCAGAGGTGGCTATTCTGTACAAATGCTGCTGAATCTGTACGACTATCGCAGACTTTCTGCAGCAGACTACACCACCATCTAGCAATGTGACACACAACCACATTCATTCAATCACACCACTATGATAATTACGAGAAAAGAGAAACAAGGAAGAAAAGAGACATACTAGTGAAAATGGGCTACCGGACTAATGAAAGGTGGCTACAGGACCGTTTCAAAGTATGGAGTGTGTACTTAGCGTTGCTAATCTTAATTAAAAAGGCGTGCTGAAAGTCGAAATCCCGCGCCCAGGTTCTCGGGTTCAATTCCAGGCGGGGTTAGGGATTTTCTCTGCCTCGTGATGACTGGGTTTTGTGAGACATCCTTAGGTTAGTTAGGTTTAAGTAGTTCTAAGTTCTAGGGGACTGATGAGCATAGATGTTAAGTCCCATAGTGCTCAGAGCTTGTGAACCATTTTTGATGCTAGTTGACCACTACGGTCGCAGGTTCGAATCCTGCTTCGGGCATGGATGTGTGTGATGTCCTTAGGTTAGTTAGGTTTAATTAGTTCTAAATTCTAGGCGACTGATGATCTCAGAAGTTAAGTCGCATAGTGCTCAGAGCCATTTTTAATGCTAGTTGCTTGTCTTTACCAGTCTGTAACTAAGCAGCATTTACTCACACCTAAAAAACGAATTGCTGTGGTAGTTTGTAACCTGATTGCTTCCACATTTTTGTGTCACGCAAACGATCCGTGAAACATGTGACTAACTGACCGTTAAACCCAAGCTAAGGAAAGTGCTCGTTAGCAGAAGTGATCTCATACAACAAGGGGCGAGTTATAGTGGGAGAACTTCGAACGATGCACCACTTTTATGATAACGTAAAAAGGGGCGTTATTGAATATGTAATTAGACGCTGAGTAGTTACGGAAAAAAATTATCAGTTGAAGGAGCGTTGATGAAACTATCTGTCTGACTAACAAGGAGAGGACGCCTACTCGTCATCGCTGAATTCATCCAAATTTATGGTACATGTGGTGCATGGTAAGACAAGAAAGTGCCCCAGATGGACAAGCGTTTAGGAAATAAATGGAATTTTGATTTGGATCTTTCACCATGTGCACCTTATCAATTGTCGCTGTGACAATGTGTTTAGGAAGCGGTGATGGCGCAGTGCCGGCATGGTAGCTCAGCATATTCGTCAGAGAGTTAGCTGCCCTCTGAAAGAAAAAGAATGAGGCAATGGATCAATGATGAATTAGAACAAGTGTCATGGGACGTCCGTCCCGAACAAACAGATCGAAAAATAACGAACAAAATAAAAAAAAGAAGTGGTAAGAGATAGCATTCGCATTGAAAGCCTCACAGGCTCGACTCCGCCGAGTAGCAAATATATTTTTTCCCCTGGCAATGCGTACCCTCCTGACATCACAATTCACCACAACATTGTATAGGTTATTTTATTAATTTATATAAGCACAAAAAGGAGGTAAGCAATAATTTTGACCACATCTTGTGCATGTTATAAAGGCTGCCTTTTTGCAGTGACTGTTTTTTTATGTCTCCACAGAAAAAGAAACTTGATTGACATTCTGAAAAATGCTTCTTTCATCGCACAGGCTATCAGCGAACCACGCGTAATGCAGCATGTCACTCAATACGTGCGAGGATAGCTGGTGGTGTATAATGGAGTGTAGTTTGATACAAGCTTCTCAGGAAGTGATTTCTCCTTCTTTCTCGATGAGATAAGTGCAGTTTTGACATTTTTATTAGGTTTTTTTATATGATGATAAAAATGCAAATGGCAGAGTTGCACTAGTGGTGTACATTTTGGAGGAATTGCTTTGATACTGCATGTTGGCAATCCGTCTTCATCTTGGAACAGTTCGTCGTATATTTGCCAAGGAGCACAAAAACATTTGCCACTGGGAGTAGTCGAACCCACAACTCTTTCAATACGAAACCGTTCTCTTACCGCTGAGCCAGACACCGGTGCACATGACGATAGATCCGTTTCATAATTCCTTGTATTTCCTAAACACTTGGCCATCTGAAGTTCCCAAATGGCTCTGAGCAATATGGAACTTAACATCTGAGGTCATCAGTCCCCTAGAACTTATAACTACTTAAACCTAACTAACCTAAGGACATTACATACATCTATGCCTGTGGCAGGATTCGAACCTGCGACTGTAGCAGTCGCGCAGTTCCAGATTGATGCGCCTAGAACCGCTCGGCCACAGCAGCTGGCTGAAGTTCCCATTTGGGGCACCTCCATGTCTCATCACACCCTACATGTACCATCAATTTGAACGAATTCGGCGATAACGAGTAGGCGACCTCTCTTTGTAAGCTCTGTAAATGAGGTCCGTGACTGGCCTGCAGAGGAAGATTGAGGAAAAACACAGTACGAACAGTCCTGAAAGTGAGCACAAGATGGTTTGATGATGTGCATTGCAGGATGCAGAGTATGTACAGCACCTGCATCAGCCAAGCTCAGGGCTGTACCCAGGTAATCCTGCGCCCCTTGCGGAACTGCCAAAGCTGCACCCCCACCCCTACTCCTCCCTCAAAGTCAACCTATCAGATTATCTTTGTCCCGTTTTTTCCTCTGCAGTTTTTTCTACATGGGTTAAGCATATTTTATAATTTTATAACTACCTTTACAATAATGAAGCATTATTGAAGAATATTACTCAAATGAAATGTATTGATGAGACATGTTGGACACTACAAATTAAATGTATCATTGTATCACATTGGATTTTATTTTTACTTATAATACAAAAAATATTTGATTTGCTTCTCATACATTATTGATAGTCGATAAACTGCCAATCATGAATAAAAGAAGATACAATTAAGAGTTCAGAAAACATTCCTTTCAGGATCTGTGTTCTTATTACAACTGTATTCTGCATTTCCTTGCTTTGAGCGAAACAAACTGATTTACTATCTTATTGTAGCCAAGACCTGCAGATACTGTCAAAAATATCCTTAAGATAATTTTAATGTTGGTATAAGCATTTCAGGAGATATATTTGGAAGAAACCCACAAGATATCTAAACAGGATGCTGTGTCAATGTCCTTAAACAACCCTTTGAGCTGGAACTTGAAGGCTGCACATTTTTCTGGACACAATATAGAGTTTTCATTTACTGCATTTTCTGATGGGAAATTAAAATCTGACAAAATGGTGTGATATATGAGAAATCTGATTTATCAATCTATCATACACTTTGCAGCATTTTACCTAAAACACTTTCACAGCACAAGTCAAATGTGCAGCCCATGCAGCATCTTCGAGTCATCCCCTTCGTCTATCTGAATCTCCTAGCAGCAAAACTCCATTTGATGGACATAAAATTACAAATGTCTTTAACTGTGGTTATGTATTTCTGCACATACACATATAAAAAACGTTATGCATCACCTCAGTTAACAGAGTTTGGGAACCTGTACAGAAAAATGGAATAGAGATCAACATAAACATTATTTCCACCCTTTTTATTGCTCATGAAAACCAAACATTGCATGGTGTCCCATCATACAGCAAGACCTTCAGAGGTTGTGATCCAGATTGCTGAACACACTGATACCTCTGAAGCCAGTAGCATGTCCTCTTGCATTGATGCATGTCTGTATTCGTCATGACATACTATCAACAAATTCATCAAGGCACTTTTGGTCCACATTGTCCCACTACTGAATGGCAGTTCAGTGTAGATCCCTCAGAGGGATTGGTGGATCACATTGTCCATAAACAGCCCTTTTCAATCTATTCCAGGAGTATGTGATAGGGTTCATATGTGGAGAAGAACGTGGCAACTCTAGTCGAGTGATGCCACCATCTGAAGGAAGTCATTTACAAGATATGCATGATGGTTATAATAACCCACTGATTTTTAACTTCATTATTTCAATTGCAACATGACTGTAACACAATAACATGTATTAGATAACAAAAGTAAGTTATTTTTAAAAAACTTTAAACTGTGAATGTAAGTAAATTGATTAAAATGTATTAGTTAACAAAGTACATTGTTTTAAAAAATTATTTAAAAAGTATTAGTAAATAAAGTACATTATTTTTTAAAAATCACATTGTGAATGTAAGTAAATAAATAAAATCTATTAGTTAAGAAAGAACATTATTTAAAAAAAATCACAATGTGAATGTAAGTAAATAATTAACATTGATAGTTAAGAAAAGTAAATTATAAAAATATTACAATGTGATTGTAAAAGAATAAAATGTGTCAGTTAAAACAAAAGTCAGTAATTTTAAAAATTTTACATTGTGAACATAATTAAATAAATAAAGTCTATTAGTTAACAAAAGTACATTATTTTAAAAATTTAACATTGTGAATTCTGTATCATGAAATTCATTATTTCTATTTGTAAGTTTCTTCATTCCTTTGTATTTCAATATAATTTGCCATTTTTTAATTATTTCAAAATCAAAATCATCAATTAATTTAGAAAATCTATTTGGTAAAATTACTTCAAAATCATTATTGAGTTCCAGAGAAAGTTGTTCTCCATATCTAGTATTTAAATATTCACAAATCGGAATATTATATAAATCATTTATTTCTAGCTCACTTTCTTTTTTATTTCTTTGGAGAGACTTATATTGTTGAGCTTCTTGATTAAATCTAGTTTCCATTTATGTAGAAAAAATTTTTATTAGTTTTACAAAAATAAATTTGTAGTTTGTATTCAACATCTTTTTAAAAAAAATTGTAATTTTGAATGTATAACTAAATGATACACTAAAAATAGTTCTTTTTTATTTGTTATAAATCTAATAAAAATTATTTCTTATAAATGGAGAACCTAAACGAAATGCAAACTAAACTAAAAGAAACTTATGAACTAATTGAGCAATCCAAAAAAGATATTGATTTTCCTATTTGTTTAAGTAATGAAAATAATAATCAATTTGTTAAAACAAATTTTTATCAAATTTTTCATAAAAAATGTATTGATGAATGGTTAAAGGGAAAAGAAAATTCTGGACATTGGAGAATTATTATTAAAAATATGTACCAGACACAGTTAAAATGATTAATATTTTTGTTTTGTTTGATGCTCAAGATGAAGCATCATACTATGGTGATTATTTATATTTTTATGTTAAAAAAATTGTAAAAATTTGCTTTCTCAAAAGTGTAATTAATTTTTATATATATAAATGGAACAAGTTCAACAAAAGTTTTCTGTGAAATCTAAATTTTGTGAATATTGTAATACAGAGTGATCAACTGATAATTTTACTTTACAGATATATACAATATGGTTATAGAACTATATGTAGACAATGTGTTAGTAAATATCATGTAAAAAATTACAATAAAAATCGAATTCCTGGTTATGTGCAAAAGTATTGCTAAATATTATCTTAATGAACGATGAAATCCAAGTGAAGATCATTCACAAATATTATTAATAATTAATAGTGAAGAAAAATCTACATCTACAATGAATAACGAAGATGTTGTAACTGAAGAAATAACTACACATACAAAGAAATGTAAAAGTTGTCAAGAGATTAGAAATTTAAATTGTTTTTATATAAATCCTTCACATAAAGATAAACATAACAATAAATGTAAGAAGTGTACTTCAGAATATATTAAGAACAAGAAAGCATTAACTTTAAGATTTATTATCTATTAAATAATAATCCTTTATGATTAATTCAATAAATTATTAAAAGTAAATTGATTGCTACACTAAATAGTAATCTAAATGATTGTTAAAATAAATAATAAATTAATCCTTTTATAAAAACTATTTGTTTACAAACAAATTCATTGTTAAACTAAATTATAAACTAATTTTCTTTTTGATTAAATATCTATTAAAAATAATCTTTAATCCATCTATTAAAGAAATATCATTTTGTTAAAAAATATTTTTTACAAATGTAAAGAAATTTTTGTTGAAATAAATAAAAGAACAACATGGAAACATTACTTATGAACTACAACAATTTACTGTTGCAAGTCTATGTGAATTTTACTGAATAAATAATTTACATTGATATTCAAATTTACATTAGCTGATTTAATTAGATTTATTATTAGAAATTGTTCGATTATTGTTAGAAATAATACACCTCAAGTAAGAGAAAATGACACAAATATTGTTACAAATTATACACTTGGAGTAAGTGAAAATCATACAAATATTGTTAGAAATTATACACCTGAAGTAAATGACAATCTTTGGAAAAAGTTATCATATTATAATATTGATGGCGGTTTCCTAACTAAAGAAGATAAACCAGTAAAAAGAATATTTCCATTTTATACAAATATAATTGTAAAACTGAAATGAAACATAGAAAAACAATTAAAGAGTACTTAGGCCAAAACGCATTTGAAAACAGATTGCAAAGTATTAATTTTGAAAATATATTATAGATATACTTGATCCTAATCATTTCTTAACTGCAGTAAAAAACTTCTTTTGAAATTGTTAAAGACTATTTGAAAGTAGATCGAAGTTTAAAGAGAAATTTTAGTTTATATTGTGAATATAAACTACAAACAAGTGAAATAATTGAAAAACTTCAAGAATTTGGACAAAAACACGAAATTACACTATTATGACCGAAATAGATTTTAGTAAAATATTTGCACAAGGTAAAAGAGATATTTTAACAAAAATATTTAATTTTGAAGCACAAGTTATCAGGACGCACATTAAATAATATTATTGGTTTACAACTAGCAAATAATAAAATATATTGAACTAAAAGGATCATCTTACATTGATTTATCTATTGGAATAAAAGAAAGCTTGTATTAATGTACAAAATAAGGATGTTTTTTATGGTCTATAAAAGCAGCTTTGTTTCCTGTAGATAAAGATGCTGAAAGAATAACAAAATATAAAAAAGGTTGGTCTTATTCTTGATAAAAATCTTGACAATATTGAATTTCCTGTATTAGCTGATCATATTCCGAAAATAAAAAATATAATTAGCGTGTCTAAATATGTTTTTACATTTGATGATGAAAAATATAAAGCGTATGCAGTAAAATGTAAAAAGGAAAAAAAGAAAGACATAATTCACACTATTGCTTCATAAAAAATTTGTCTAGACTGGTATCAAGTCAGATCAATATAATACAAATAGGAAATTTATTTTGCTTTATTTTTACTACATTTCAATATTAAAGAAAAATAAGATAATCTTAAACAAAATTGTTTAACTAAAAAAACCAATAAAAGCTGAAATGCCAAGTAGAGGACAATGTCTACATTTTAAAAATTATCAATATTCACACAAAGTTCCATTTGCAATTTATGGTGATTTTGAAAGTTTACTTTTAAATATGGACAATTGTGAACAAAATCCAGAAAAATCGTATGCAATGAAATATCGAAAATGTAAACCAAGTTGATTACGTTAATACATAAAATACAAGTATGAAAATTATAAACATCCTGTTGTTTGTAGATGATCAAATTGTCATACAAAATTTATTTAATTTATAAAACAAGAAGTTGAAGAAATTGGAATAATTTATTCTGAAATTGAAGAAATAGAACCAGTTACATTTGACGAAAACGAACTACATAATAATTCTAAATTCTGTATATTATGAAGATATCATTATAAATAAATAACAAAAGAAATTCATTGTCATGATCATCTAACTGGAAAATATATTGCTCCATTGCGCCACAATTGTAATTTATAACTATAACAACCTGATTTTGTACCTATTTATTTACATAATTAATCTGGTTATGATACACATCTTTTTGTAAAAGATTTCAGTAGTGATAATAAAGAAATAGAACTAATACCAAACAATGAAAATAAATACATTACTTTTGGTAAACATACAAAAAATTAAAAAATTGATTTCTTGATACATTTAAATTTATAGGTACTTCATTTGATAAAAATTCAGTATAAAAAATCTTGGTGAATATCATGATTTGAATCTGATGTACTATTGTTACAAGATGTTTTTGGAAAGTTTAGAAAAACATGTGAAAATGGTTATATATTCGAAGTAGATCTAGAAAATCCAAAAAATGTACATGATTTTCAAAAACATTTGGCATTGCCTCCTTATCAAAACTTGTTCCAGGTACAAGTGAAAGTAAATTAATAACTACTTTAGATAAAAATCATAATTATGTAGTACATTATAGAATCTTGAACAATATATGTCTCTAGGAATGCCACTTACAAAAATACATAAAGTTTTCGAATTTAAACAATCTAATTGGTTAAAGAAGTATATAGTTTTAAACAAACAGTTGAGAACTAAAGATACAAATGATTGTGAAAAAGATTTCTAATAAATAATTCTGTATATGGTGAGACAATGGAGAAACTAAAAAATAGACAAGATATATAATTGGTTTTAAATAGTATAGTATTTGATAAACTTATAGGTAAACCAAATTTTTAGTGTAGCACTATATTTAATGAAAATCTAGCTGCTATTCATATGTATAACACTAAAAATTACATTTGATAATCCTATTTATGTTTGATTAAGTATACATAATATATATCTAAAGAATTAATATACGATTTTCACTGTAGAATTATATAACCTAAATATGGAGAAAATATTGAATTATTTTATGAAGGTACAGATTTTTAAATTTACTATTTTAAAACTGGAGGTAGGTAATGAAGATATAAAATCAATTATCGATTACTTTGATACATTATCCAACAGATAATATATATAATGTTCCACATGTTAACAAAAAAGTTGTTGGTAAACTGAAAGATGAATGTAATGGAACAGTAATCGAAAAATATATGCTTATAGAATTGGTGACAATATATTAAAAATCTGAAGATACTAAGAAATATGTTGTTAAAAACAAAGTAAGTTTAGAAGATTGCAAAGATTGTTTGTTTAACAATATAGAACTATACAGAAAAATTAATTTAATTAAAATTGAAAAACATAAAGTATAAACAATTCAGGTCAATAAAAAAGCACTAAGTCCTCATGATAATGGAAGATATGTATTGGAAAATAATATTGTTACTTTACCATATGGTCATTATAAGTTGTTAAAAATGTAATATAATTTTTTACATACAAAATTTATAAAAATTTTCTATATAAAATTAATAAAGTTTTTATATATATAAAATGTTTCTATATATAAAACACGAAGATTTTTGTATACAAAAACTATAAACATTGCATAAAATAAACAATGAAATAATTAAAGCAAAAGAATTAAAATCAAAGATGAAAGTATTAAAGTACATGATGAAAGAATTAACGTAAAAGATGAAATAATAAAAACAAAATAGGTTGAAATTCCAAATTTGATGAAAATATTACATACTTAATTAAAAACTTATTGATTTTAAAGTTAAATATTAAACTAATTCTTTTAAATACTAATTGTTCAAAAACTTGTTATCTAAATAGTATACGAAATAATTAACTAATTTGCTTAAAAACTAATCGTTTAAAAAGTAATTGTTAAACTAAATAATAAACTAATTCTTTATAAAATTGTTTCTCATTATAAAATTACTATTCCTTCATTTATCAACTGTTGTGTGAGTTATCAGAACCTAAACAATTAACATAAACTTGATTTTTTTGTTTCTTAAAACTTTTTCAACTAAGTATAAATCTGGATATTTTGTTTTGTATAGTTCTTGATCATAAAAATTTGCTTTTATAACTTTCAATTTAAACGTAATTGGGTTCATATTCAATTATATCTGTTAACCAATAAGCTGTATATCCTTTTCAAAAAGACCTTTATGTTTGTAATTGTTACTTTATCACCTTTTTCAAATGTAGCATTTTCTTTAGATAGAATGTTATTTATTTTCAAATTTTTTTAGTAACTTCTATTGGTTTCATTATTATTGTAGAATGTTTGGTGTTATTGTATTCACTAATTAGATTTATAACTAAGTTTACCATTTATAATTTCGCTGTAAAGCAAATTTGTTCCACATTTTTCTTTAAGTGTTCTGTTAAATTGTTCAAGAAAAGATTCATTTAAATTTGAAAAAGTTGAATAATGATTAATGTTATATTTTCTCATTAATTCTTTAAATTCTTTGTTCTGGAATTTTTTACCATTATCTGTTATTAATTATTTGGCTTTCAAAATTCTAAAATTTTTGAAAAGCATCAACTATATTTTCAGTTGTTTTATCTGTAATAGGCACAGCAAATGTATATTTTGAAAAAAATCATTTATTGTTAATATATATTTATAACCTTTATTTATTTTAGAAATACCTTTTGAGTTACCTGAATGCAGTTAAACGAAATCAACTTGCCATAAATCATGTATATCAAGTGAAACAATATTTATTCTTCTAAAATTCATTTTAATTTTTTTACATAATTCATTAATTATATTTTTACGAATATTATTTAAACTGTCAACATCTACAATTTTTTTAATGAATTTGATCTTTTTAGATTTACAAATTGTACAAATATCTTCAATATTTTGTCTTTTATTTTTAGTTGTTCTTCTATGTGGATATGTGTTTCTGTAAACTTTTTACATTTGATACAATAAATATGATGTTCTTTAAGAACTAAATGAGAACTATGATTTTCCATTTGTATATAAAAAATTTATATAGATAAAAATTTATATATTAAAAATTTTTTAAAAGTTGAAATTAATCTAATGATTCCAATACTTTTAGAATTTCGTCTACATTTTTGTCTATGTTTTTATTAATTTGAGATTTTACTGATTTACCCTTTTTTTCTACTTATCAATTTTAAATAATGCATTAAGGAGACTATTTATCGTTTTGTTTATTTCTTTAGTATTATATTCCATAACACTCCATAGTACCATATATTTGCTTTAAATCTGAAAGAATCTGGTTATAATCCTCTTTATTATCATAATAACTGAATGTGCTTGGAAGATATTCTTTTTCTTAGTATTGTTTGCTAACTACATATTTTGCATCAATTGAAACATTTAATAAAGATTTTTTTACATATTTAAAAATTTATAAAGATTTTTTAAATAGATTAAAATTTATAAAGACTTTATATATATTAAAAATGTGTAAAGATTCTTCATATAATTTAAAAATTTTATAATGGTTATCTGTATAGTTAAAAACTTTTTTAGTTTATTAATTTTGTAAGGATTTTTTTATATAGTTAAAAATTTATATAGATTTTTTATATATATTTAAAAATAGATAAAGATTTTTCATATAGTTAAAAATTTATAAATTTTTTTATGTAGTTCAAAATGTATAATGGTTTTTATGTAGTTAAAAATTTTGTGAAGGCTTTTTAATTAGTTCAAGATTTTATTAAGATTTTTTATATGTTTTAAAAATTTATAAACTAAAAATTTATAACTAATTATCTTGTTCCATACATTGTCTCTCTAACAGCTGTTACTGCAACTTTTTCACAAAATGAAGCATCATTTTCATACATTTTTTCTTTTGCAGGTAACTGAAGTTTATTATGAGCTATATGTACTTTTCTAAATCTTTAGTATCTCTGTAAGCAATATAATGGTTTTTACAAGCTTCATCTAATGGATTTATACCTCACCACCTTTAGCTAATCTCTCTTCTAATTCTGTAGCTGGACCTCAAAATTTATAACCTGGAAGATACATATCAAATTGTAATTTGTTAATTAAAGTATTTACTAATCCTTTTCCATATTTATCACTTTTCGAAAATGTATGTGGAACATCTAAATTAATATGTAATACCTTTTCTATTATCATTTATAAAATCACTAAATTTATATGTTAACATTTGTGCAGTACTAACTTTTTCATTATGAGAACTGTTATTTTCAGCTAATTCTTCACAATGAATTACTGGTAATCTAACAATGAATTGTCTAACATCAGTCGACAAAACATATTAAATTGCTTTATCTTTACATTTTTTAACCAAACTTTCACCTGTGTTTTGTTTTTCAGGAGAACTAATATCTGAATCCTCTATTGTTGTTCTTCTTAAGTTTGGAAAATAATCATCAACAATTGATTTTGTTAAATCTTTATATTTATTACATTTACTTGATCTTCTATTATTTGTATTATTATCAGAATATAATGTTCCTGAATATAATAATATATCTGCATAATTTGATAGATCTTCACCATTACACATTTCATTTTAATCTTCTATAGTAAATTGTTTTACAGTTAAAAGTCTCATTAATCCACGTATACTTTCATATGTTTTTTTACCTATTGTTAATTTATCACCATTGAATTCTATAGGTAATTTACTAACATATTTAAATATACCAACAGGTTTTAAACCAAATACTTTATCTTTACTATGATTAATATACTTTAACATTCTTTCACTAACATTTATCTTTTTTGTTTCATTTATCTTTTTACTTTCATTTTCTTCTTCATATATATTCAGTACATCTTGTATTTCTGTTTCACTTAATGTATAATCATATTTTCCAGGAATATCATCACACCAATCTGTTAATTGTTTAATTGGTGGTAAATCTCCAAACGCTTCTATATGATGACTATATGGATTTTTTTTTTCAATTTCTCTGTTTTGTTCAATTGCTTTTAAAACATTATCACATAAACATTCAATACCTTGTTTTACTTTTTTAATAAGATTAATAACAGGTTGATCTCTCTTTTTATAATTCTTATATTCTGTTATTGTTGCGTTTTCCATAACTTGAATTGTTCTTTAAGTTCTTTAAATTTCTTCCTCTTTTGATTAGATTGTTTAACAACTTTCTCATCATACTTTGCAAATGTTTATTAATGAGGAAAAAACATTAATTATGTTTATGTTTAATGTTTATGTTTATGTTTATATTTATGTTTAATGCTGTAGTTTAATGTTAATGGTAAAATTAATGTTTAAATTATTGTTACAGTTAATGTTAAAGTTAATTTCAATGTTATTATTAATGTTTACTGTTTTTGTATAATGTTTATGTTTCTACAAAATGTATTTTATTTCTAAATTTACCTTCATTTCGTTTTCTACACATACCTTTTGTTGAAAAACCAAATTCATCATTCCAACATGTAATACACATTTCTTTAAAATTATCAGGTTTTAAATATGCACCAACAAACTCGTGGTAAGTATGATTTAAATTTGTATCATCTTGTCTAAAAATATTTTAAAATTTGTTTTCGTATTTTTGGATAAGTTTTCGCTAAGTAAAAGCATTCTATACCTTTGTGTCTACCTCTAGTAAAATAATTTCCAGTAATATCTTGCTTTTCTAGAATGTAATCATCAACTGCAACAAGTTAATTATTTTACATTCATCTACTGGAATAATTTGTTCTTTATTTTCAATAAAACTATTAATTCGTTTATTAATTTTATCTTCAATTTTTTACATTGTTTTAACAATTCTTGATATTTCGGCTGTTCTAAACTTTTTGAATAAACATACAAATATTTAAATTTATTCCAATTCAACCATTTTGTAGCTAAAATATAATTATCAATCTTTAATACTTTTTTCGACAACTACTTGGTCAAATTATTGGACATCTTATAGAAATTGATAGAAGTCTCCAATAATTTATTTTTAACTTAACTTCTGGAATTCTTACTGTAGTATCCAAATCTGTTTTGTTCATGTATTAATAAATATTTTCATTTGCAAATAATTTCTTCTTTTGTTAATAATTTTTCATTTATTTATACTTTTTCATTGATTAATTATTTTTCATTAATTAATAATGTTTTCATTTATTAATCATGTTTCACTTATTAATAATTTGTCAGTAGTAAGTGAGTAGGTTATTTCAGCTTAGTGATTAAGCATCTATACCTGGAAAACGATTAATTCTTCCAAAATGTGAATATTATACTAATGTTTCATTAGTTGGGTTTTATTCAACTTTTTTAACACCAAATATTACAACAAAAAATAATAAACTTTATGGTGATGGAGAAACAATAGAAATTCCTATAGTTCAACATAGTTAAAAAAATTTTTAAAATTTATACCTTTGAAAAAACCCAATATACACATTAAAGCAGATGAAATTTTAAACAGAATTGTTATTGAATGTGATGTAAAATTGTATATGACAATAGCAGTTAGTATTTAAGTTTACTTGATTTTAATAATGAATTTGTTCAAGCTAATGAAAAAGCTGTAGCTAAAGATGAATCTAAAATAATTACATTTGAATTATTCAATATTATTGCAATCTTGCTGATATAATGTATGTAAAACATAATGTACATTTTCATAAAGAAACTAACATTATTACTTCATTTAAACATAATGCAGCGTTTGGTGGTCCAATAATTTATGAACCAAATTATCCTGTAAATGTTCTTATTTTTAATACAATTGAAGTTTTAGATGTTATTATAACTGATGAAAGGATAATTCAATTTACTTTAATGGCACTACTGTAATAGTTATTTTAGAAATATCATAATAAATTTTTTCCTTAATAAATAAGTTATTGCTGAAACAATCCTGATTAAATTCAAAGTTATCGGTTTTGTTCATTTCCTGTTAATGAAAAAACTAAAAATAATTTAAATGTTCCCAAGAAAAACACAGAAATTGACATAAGTATTTGTGATAGTTGGCTTCATCCAAATCATGCACAATTGTACATGAATTCTAGTATTATTGGAATAGATGGTACAGATTATCCAACTTATGATGGAAAATCAACAGAAAATTAATTGATAATTTTGTAACAAAATTGTATGAGTTTATAATAATAAAAAAGGAAGTAATATATTATCGAGATTTGAACATCCTCTTATTTCATCAACAGTTTTACTACATCCGACTTCATCTGTTACTGACAAAATAAGTTTATAAGGATTTATTTTCAATATAGGAAAAATAAATAGTAAAATAAATGAATTACTTTATACATTGTCAAAGCTTGGTGGATTTTGTTAAGATTATAAATAAATTATGTTTGAAGGAAAGTGATGCTGGTGTTGAAATAAAAGATACACTTCCTAAAGAAGGTAAAGTAGGTATAGAATCTATGGAAATACGTGTAAAAGTTGTTAAATATGAAGCAAACTACGAATTTCAACAATGTACAAATATTTTAAAAAATCTGAAACTCTTATTTCCTTTTATGAACTTCAAACAGAAAAAGTGTCTGGATTCTCTGGTAAAAACAATTTTGAATTAGATATAACAAATTACTACAACTCTACACAATTTAATATGCCATATTTTGTTTGTGTTGTATTTCAAACAAATCATAAAAATAATCAGTTAGTTGAGTCTTAATTTTTGATCATGTTAAACTACAAAATATATATTCAAAGTAGTAAAAATGATGTTTTTCCTCAATAAATGTGGAATGTTAATGCAGCAAACAATTTTCTAAAAGCATATGATACATTTCTTGATTTTAAAAGAATTACTTTAGTAAAATCAGATGTTGATACTAATCCATTTAGTTTTATAACTAATTATCCAAATTATGAAATCAATATGAAACATAGAAAGAGTGTTATAACTACACAAAAACAAATATGAAACTTTGTGCAACTTTTAATGATAAAATTCCAAACGATACATTTGCTTATGTAATAATGATGGTAAGAAGAATCTTTCATATGATGCAGAACATAGATTACTTACTCAAATTTTTAATTATTAACATTTGCTTTTATTAAAATGAATGAGAAACTTATTAAATTTATAAAAGTTTTAACTTCATGCTTATATACATTTCTGAAAAATTTAAGAAAGTTAGAAAAAATAAAAAATGAAATTTTTAATATAATTTACTTTTATCAACTAATACATTTGAATTAATTTACTTATGTTCACAATGTGATTTTTAAAATAATGTACTTTGTTAACTAATAAATTTTAATTAATTTACTTACATTCACAATGCAAAATGTTTAAAATAATCTTAGTTAAGTCATACATTTTAATTAACTTACGTATGTTCACAGTTTAAAATTTTTAAAATAACTTACTTTTGTTAACTAATACATGTTATTGTGTTACAATCGCTTTGTAAATGAAGTAAGATAGAAACCTCAATGCTGCACCAAAGGTAGCACTCTTTCCTTGCAGCGATTTGTTAGTACAGTCCACTTTTATTAATATATCAGATGGTCACTCTCAAAGACACACAAATTTATAATTAAGTTCTCTAAGAAGGACTGTAGCACCTGTAGTTGTTTCAGAGATCCGTTTGTCTCTGTTGGTCATATCCTTGTGCACAGACACTAAATACCTCTGAAGAGATGTTCAGCTTGACACCTAGAGTACCACCTTTTATCGCATTGTCTCTTGAGAGTCGTTTTAAGACAATTAGGTAAAGCCTTCCCCCTGAAAGTTGGGTTCCAGAAATAGTTGAACAGTTGCAGAATTCTTCCAAGAAAGTTATCATTAGGAGAGACATTTCCGTGGCGTGCACGCCAACAAGATTTAGACTGTGCACTGCAAAAGCCATAAATTTAGCAAGGTCGTTTATTTGGCATATATGTGCTTGAATGCCTTCATATTTTCCTATCAAGTGCGAATCGTTATCAAAACCTTAGCCTAAACAGTTTTGAATGTGCAAGCCATCACTGCTCAGCTTCCTCACTATTTCTTCCGATATTCCTCTTCCAGCGTTTTGATGGCCTTTAATTAAATTAACAAACATTTCTCATCCTTAATGTAGACTCCTCTGTTCTAAGTTCGCTGTTTCTGTGGTAAAATCAGAAATAACAGAGAAGTACTTAGCATTTTTTACCTTGCTCATTATTTCCTATCGAACCTAATTTTCCAAAATCTGTATAGCCTCATCCTGAATTTTAGGAAAAAATTAGCTTGGAACATATTTTTCTCTTCTAACTTTTTGTTTGTGTTCAGACATTTGAGGATTGTAGTGACTAATAAGCTCCAAAGTACTCAAAAATACACCACATCTGTTGTCACTGATGGATTCTAAACCTCCTCTTGAAGGCGGGTTGTTGCTGGAACAATAAAGATTTAAATCCTAGCCACATTTGAGAACACAATGTCACTTTTCTCGTTCAGATAGTATGCGCTTGTGGAAGTCAGTGTCAAGAGAAGTACCCGTTTCCTTTCCATTCCCTAATTCTTTCCACTTGACGTGCGAGTTTCAGTAAGTTGGCGATGTCCTGTGAGCATGAACGAAGGGGTTCAAGTGTTTCCAATCATTGACTCCTTTCCCCACATCAGAAAATGAGGATTTGTCGTCTTCTGAATAAAAGCAGGCAAAGGAAACAAAATAACATGGCCTTAGACTCACTGTACACCATCCATTACCTTTCTTTACCTTTCACTGTTTGGTAGAATTTAGAAAACCATTTCGGAGAAAGTGCCTTCCTTAGATATGTAGGTAAATGTGTAATTATATATTTCAATCGTTTGTGGGCCTCATTCACCTCGTTTACGACTTACTGTGTTGGGTCGAAAATTTGCCAGCCAGTTTTTGTTATCATCATAGATTATTTGTATTCCCTCATTAATTGACTTAAATCTATAATTTACTTTAGATGTGGAGACTTTTCCAATGTGTGCAGCCATTCTAACATGTCTTAGCTCAGATTCACTTCCTTCTTCATAGTTGGTGACCACGTCAGTTGGAACAATCTGTCTGTGCTTGTTCTTCCGATTCAGTCTTATGATCTTGTTCTTGTAAAACAGTACTGTTGTTTCGATTTACTTCTAACAGATCTGTTTCTTCTTTTGTTCATTCAGCAGGCAATTTTCAAGCCATAATGATAGTTTTTTGCTATGTTTTTCTTTTGGTGTTACTAATTTGACAGCCAGAAGGTCTTTTTGGGCCCGTTCCTGAAAAGAAACCAATTTGTAATAGAACGTAAAAATAACCATCTGCATATCCACACGACCTACCTAGGGTTACGAAATTTTGTTCTGTTTGTAAGTTCCTGAGTTTAAAAACTGCGTTATTCGACAGTTTGAAACACATGTCAGAGGGAGGAAGGGGGGGCTAAGAAGGGAGTTTAAAGTTTTTGTTTTGCTATTTCCAATACAGTTCACCCTATTTTGAAATGTTCAGAGTCAAGATTATGGTTAATGCAAACTTGAACATTTTATACCATTATCAATTTTCAATTGAATAGAGAATTTGCACGCAAGGAACTTTCTTTAAGTGCCAACGAAAAATGTATGCCCAGTTGAAATGTCAATGTTGAATACATTTAGAATACAATAAGTTTGTATCTTATAAGTAAACTGCATTACACCCAGATGGTGACAGGTGGGTGGGGTAGCCAAAACCGAAACACAACGCCAGCACGGGAAATTATTAAGTTTGGGTAATAACAGCTTACATAGTAATGAATATTACCTGGCTAAGCAAACTTTAGATCTGACCATGTTGACAGGGAAGTCGTATTTGTAGCTGAGAAAGAGAGAAACGGAGTAATAACAGCATGTAATCCGACTGGCGAATTTATGTAATTAACGAGTGCTCTCTCAAAGGCCCTCTCGGCAGGAGACGCTCTATTACGTCGCCATGGGCGCTCTCTATGGTGACACGGATCAGGCGGTGCAAACGTGCAAGTGTTGGTGAAGATGTGCTGAGGCATGTCCATCTGATAAATTCGTTTCAGCATCAACCACAATCGATAATACTCACCGCACTGTGATGACAGTAAATATTTTCTCTCTTTATGGTATAATATTTCTGTCATAAAATAACACACTTAGACTTCTATAAGCAATTTCTTCACTCTAAATTTCGAAGGCTTTACATGCCTCCAACGACGATTATGCCTGTGTCACAAATCATACACCTGTGTCTGCTGCTTGCTTCCGCAACGGAGAGAAGTGTATCGACTTATTTGATTGAAACTTTTCCTTGGCTGTTCGTCACCTTTTCTGTCGGCACTTTCGCCTTCTGCTCATCATCAACAAATTTAAAACCAAGCAAGATCGCACGGTGGTCAGACACTGGACTCGTATTCGGGAGGACTGCAGTTCAGAACACCTTCCGGCCATTCAGATTTAGGTTTCCAGTGATTTCTGCCAATCGCTTAAGGGAAACTCTGGGATGGTTCCTTTGAACCATCCTTCCTTAATCCGAGCTTCTGCTCCATCTCTAGTGACCTTGTTTTTGACAAGAGGTTAAATCTTAATCTTCCTTCGTTTTTATAAATGTAACGGCATGGACAGCAAATTCCGATGCCTGACCCCAAAGACTTTCCTATTTGTAAAGCGATTTGACAACGCGCAATGCTTCTAACAGGAAGTGGCTGCACGAAGCATAGCGACGTGGTCAGATCCCACTGTGGCCGCATCCACAGATCGCTTGGTTGAGTAGTACTAACCGTAATGAAATCTTCATGCCGCTTAAGATCGCACTGTGACCGACGTTACGGGGCTACTCTCTGTGGATCTTCTGGTGAAGACAAAATACTCACAGGCGATGTTTGAAGAAGTATGTAAGTGGAAATAGAAGTACATCTTGTCCAAACGAAGTGTGTGCATGGAGACAGCACAGTGACGCATTGTGAGGCAGCGAGGTAGAGAAAGAGCTAGCCGAGAACTCAGTGAAAACGAAAAATAGAACAGTTCGTTTTATTCTCCATTGCAAAGAAGGAATACATATGTGTAACACAAGAGTCTTGGTATTACTGAAAACGATTTATTGAAGAGGAAATAATATATGTATACAGTAATACTAAAGGTAAATGTTTAATTTTTGGTGATTCACTGTACGGTAATTCAAAGCACTCAAAAATGATACTCAGAATGGCTTCCCAAAGAGAGATTGTGCGCAGTCTGTTCATTCACTTTGGCACAGTTAACAAAACACATGGAGAATACTATTTGCCAATGTACATAGCAATGTCAAATGTACTTCAATAAACTTATCATGAACAAGCATTCGTGAGAGTAAAAAGAGTAACGTCTTAGTGAATAAGTCTCTCACAACATTTAGTAAAAGAAACAGAAAGCAAGTACAAGAAAACTAATATCGTAAGTCTAGATGACACCCATAAGCTGAGACAACCAATGGCATTAGAAAAGTGACCTCCGTCATCCACACTATTTTATTTTTTTATTGATGACATTAATGACTGGCAAAAGAAAATTGGTACATATTTTAAAATTAACGACATCACTCTTAAACACAACGCTTTCTACAGTTGGCCAAGTGATTTTAGTGGACTCAGAGGACGATTTCCAACGAAGGCTGCAGATACTTATGAAGGTAGCAGGGAATATAATTATAACATTTTAGCAACAAAGACCAAAGTGATGGCATTCAGAGAAAGTGAGCCAGTGCAGACCAGCATAGTTAAAACAACAAAACAGTATAGCAGTTCAACAAGTTCTTATATGCAACAAAGAGTTACAGCGTTACCTAATCATCATATCGTGAAATCACTTCAAAACTTTTGTTTCAGATTTGTGTGGCACAGTCAAGTGGAACTTTCGGAATATCAGACAAGAGACTCTCCTAAAATTTCACAAAGTAACGGCAGTGCCACTACTACTTTGTGGAAGTGCATTCTGGTCGTACACTAAGAAATAAGCCACCTTAGAAGTGTGATGGGTTGTACTTTGCTGGGGGATCTTGGAGGACAACTGAAGGCATTTAACGTCCATGAAAAAATAATAAAATACGGAAGAAAATGGAAGGAACATGTGCCAAGAACGGATAGGATCAGAATATTAAAGATATTGCTCAAGAGTCAAATCGAAACACATAAGGAGCAACGTTGAACGAAAGAATAAGTGATGGCTAGACAAATACTTTTGAGGGCAGAACAAATAGAGAATGATTATGCTGAATCTTCGTGTTTGTTCCCCCATGCGCAGAGAGCTCATAATTGAAGGGATCGGCTGAAGAAAGTGCTAACCATCAATGTAAGGATTAGAGTGATCATACTACATTGAAGAGGCAAAGAAACTGATGCATCTGCCTAATTTCGTGTAGGGCCCCCCTGAGCACGCAGAAGTGCCGCAACACGATGTGGCATGGACTCGACTAATGTCTGAAATAGTGTTGGAAGGAAATGACACCATGAATCCTGCAGGGCTGTCCATAAATCCGTAAGAGTACGAGGAGTGACGATATATTCTGAACAGCACGTTGCAAGGCATCCCAGATATAAGTCCATCGAAATGCACAATGGACGTGGATGGATGCAGGTGATCAGACTTACGTACGTGTCACCTGTCAAAATTGTATGTAGACTTATCAGAGGTCCCATATCACTCCAACTTCACACACCCCACACCATTCCAGAGCCTCCAAGAGCTTGAACAGTCCCCTGCTGACATACAGGGTCCATGGATTCGTGAGGTTGTCTCCATACGCGTACACGTCCATCCACCCGATACAATTTGAAACAAGACTCGTCCGACCAGGCAACATGTTTCCAGTCATCAACAGTCCAATGCCGGCCGGAGTGGCCGTGCGGTTCTGGGCGCTACAGTCTGGAGCCGGGCGACCGCTACAGTCGCAGGCTCGAATCCTGCCTCGGCCAGGGATGTGTGTGATGTCCTTAGGTTAGTTAGGTTTAATTAGTTCTAAGTTCTAGGCCACTGTTGACCTCCGAAGTTAAGTCGCATAGTGCTCAGAGCCATTTGAACTATTTTCCAACAGTCCAATGTCGGTGTTGACAGGCCCAGGCGAGATGTAAAGCTTTGTATCGTGCAGTCATCAAGGGTGCAAGAGCAGGCCTTCGGCTTCGAAAGCCCATATCGATGCTGTTTCTTTGAATGGTTCGCACGGTAACACTTGTTGATGGCCCAGCATTGAAATCTGCAGCAGTTTGCGGAAGGGTTGCACTTCTGTTACATTGAACAATTTTCTTCAATCGTCGTTGATCCTATTCTTGTAGGATCTTTTTCCGACCGCAGCGATGTCGACGATTTGATGTTTTACCTGATTCCTGATATTCACGGTGCACTCGTTAAATGGTCGTACGAGAAAATCCTCACTGCATCGCTACCTCGGAGATACTGTGCCCCACTGCTCGTTCGCCGACTATAACACCACATTCAAACCCACTTAAATCTTGATGACACATGCCAACGAAAAATTTTTTTGAAAATTTTTTTTAAAACTCTTTTTGAAAAATTTTTTTTTACTTTGAGAGCTGATCTTTATAGATTTTTATGAGCTGAATCCAAATCTAGCCTTAGTTTTTTGTATGACCCATAGTTTTCGAGCAATATGTTTTTCACTATATAGTATAAAAATCCTATGCTATACAGTAAACAGTGAAATTAATGAAACGCTTTGTTACAGTATATGCATGGTTTGTTTGTACAGTAAGCTACATAAAACCATGATATGTGTTAATAGAGATTTCACTTGTCAGCTGGAATTAGTTTGCATTTTCTTTCTCTTTTTTCTTTGAAGCTTCTTATGTTGCTTTTTCTACGATGAGTTGCTTGCTGAACGTCTCGGCTTGGTGATGTGACCAATAGTAGCCCCCCATCATGTTGGTATTCCAGCAGCCTTGGTAGCGTTTTTCCATCACTTAAATGTCCTGGTGAAAACTCTCTCCTTGCTCCTCACTAACGTCTCCCATATCGTCTGGGTGACTGTTCAAAAGTGAACTTTCAGGCTCATTAAACATTATAAAGTTTTAAACTTCTTTAACATTGTAGCTATAATAGAACCATATTCTGGGTCTTTTTAATGTCCTAAGAACTGTGTAACGACTTGCTTGAATGATGCCCATGCGTATTTCTCATGTAAGTTCATTGTGGATTCAAAGTTAACATTGAACATCAATTTTCTAACATCAGATACGAGAAAGGCGCCTTCTTTTAGTTTTGCTTCTGGAAAGTGTGGAAACTTTTGGCAGAGATACTTAAAACATGGCCCATCCTTAGGCAAAGCCTTTACAAACGTTTCAGTAGGCCTAACTTTATATGCAGAGGTGGTAGGAGGACGTTTTTTGAATCTACTAGGTTTCTGCGTAGAATTTTCTTCTCACCAGGTTTTAAAGACTCCCTCACAAGCCAGTTCTTTCTGCACCGATGTTGATCCCTAGCCCTACTTTCCCATTCACACAAGAAACATGGAAACTTGGTAAAGCCACCTCGGCTGACCAAGGAGCATGCATGTTACTTTTAGATCGCCACATACCATCCAACCATGAGCAGAATAGCCTATTTGATTTAGCACTACTTCTAGATTTTCAAAGCTTTCTTTCATATGTGCAGACTGTCCAACGGGTATAGATGCATACATGTTACCACTGTGTAATAAAACAGCCTTTAAACTAGTTTTGGATGAATCAATAACAGCCTCCAGTCTTCGTTTCTGTATTCAATGCCAAACTCATTCACCATACTTGGAATGTCTGAGCAGTACTCTAAATCACCTTCTTGTTGAAATAACTTAGAAAATTGCTGCTCTCTCTTTCTATACATGCATATGCTGGTTCCAACTGCCAATAAGTTCTTTTCTTTTAATCTAGAACCAAGCAATTCAGCTTTTTCTTTCGTTAAGCCCAGATACCTAACCAAATCGTTACGTTTGGTCTGAGTAAACAATTTGGGCTCTAGACTTTCTGTATTGCAATGGAATTCATCATCATCTGGTTCATCAAAATCAGATTGTACATCAGAAAATACATCTGTTGGAATAGAATTTAAATCATCTGGTGGTTCAGGAACTGGCAGACCTACACCATGCCCTAATGGTCGTATGGCGGACAGAAGGTTAGAATTCTACACTCCTGGAAATTGAAATAAGAACACCATGAATTCATTGTCCCAGGAAGGGGAAACTTTATTGACACATTCCTGGGGTCAGATACATCACATGATCACACTGACAGAACCACAGGCACATAGACACAGGCAACAGAGCATGCACAATGTCGGCACTAGTACAGTGTATATCCACCTTTCGCAGCAATGCAGGCTGCTATTCTCCCATGGAGACGATCGTAGAGATGCTGGATGTAGTCCTGTGGAACGGCTTGCCATGCCATTTCCACCTGGCGCCTCAGTTGGACCAGCGTTCGTGCTGGACGTGCAGACCGCGTGAGACGACGCTTCATCCAGTCCCAAACATGCTCAATGGGAGGCAGATCCGGAGATCTTGCTGGCCAGGGTAGTTGACTTACACCTTCTAGAGCACGTTGGGTGGCACGGGATACATGCGGACGTGCATTGTCCTGTTGGAACAGCAAGTTCCCTTGCCGGTCTAGGAATGGTAGAACGATGGGTTCGATGACGGTTTGGATGTACCGTGCACTATTCAGTGTCCCCTCGACGATCACCAGTGGTGTACAGCCAGTGTAGGAGATCGCTCCCCACACCATGATGCCGGGTGTTGGCCCTGTGTGCCTCGGTCGTATGCAGTCCTGATTGTGGCGCTCACCTGCACGGCGCCAAACACGCATACGACCATCATTGGCACCAAGGCAGAAGCGACTCTCATCGCTGAAGACGACACGTCTCCATTCGTCCCTCCATTCACGCCTGTCGCGACACCACTGGAGGCGGGCTGCACGATGTTGGGGCGTGAGCGGAAGACGGCCTAACGGTGTGCGGGACCGTAGCCCAGCTTCATGGAGACGGTTGCGAATGGTCCTCGCCGATACCCCATGAGCAACAGTGTCCCTAATTTGCTGGGAAGTGGCGGTGCGGTCCCCTACGGCACTGCGTAGGATCCTACGGTCTTGGCGTGCATCCGTGCATCGCTGCGGTCCGGTCCCAGGTCGACGGGCACGTGCACCTTCCGCCGACCACTGGCGACAACATCGATGTACTGTGGAGACCTCACGCCCCACGTGTTGAGCAACTCGGCGGTACGTCCACCCGGCCTCCCGCATGCCCACTATACGCCCTCGCTCAAAGTCCGTCAACTGCACATACGGTTCACGTCCACGCTGTCGCGGCATGCTACCAGTGTTAAAGACTGCGATGGAGCTCCGTATGCCACGGCAAACTGGCTGACACTGACGGCGGCGGTGCACAAATGCTGCGCAGCTAGCGCCATTCGACGGCCAACACCGCGGTTCCTGGTGTGTCCACTGTGCCGTGCGTGTGATCACTGCTTGTACAGCCCTCTCGCAGTGTCCGGAGCAAGTATGGTGGGTCTGACACACCGGTGTCAATGTGTTCTTTTTTCCATTTCCAGGAGTGTATTTCTCGAATTGTGACCAGTAATATAAACACTGCAAAAGTAGCAATCATCAGAATGATTTCTTGGCTTCCTCCATATCATAGGAACAGGAAATCTAAAGGCTTTTTTCTCCTTTTTGGACCATTTTCTCAGATCGTGAACACACACATAACATACCTTATGCGGCGCCCAAGATTTATCTTGATCACCAAGTTTAGATCCAAAGTATGATAGATAAACCTTTTCACAACGTGTGTAATGTTTCTTTGGTGTTTTTTATTCACAAATTCACCACAAATATAATAAAAACTGTCAGCAGAGTTTTTACAACCACAAGTAGATATTGTACTGAGCACATGTACAGGAAATGGGAAAGTGAGGTTAGGTTGACAGTAAACAAAACACCGTCTGTTAACACAAAAATAGAATCGACCTTTTTTTGCCAGCAAATGTTTTTGAGCAGTGCTACCAACATCATCTACATTCATTACACCTCCTTTTAAAATAATTTCAACTACATAAGAGCTGTTATTTTTTAAGTATCATATTTGGATTTCCCACCCTAAAAAACATAGGATTAAGGTGTTTTCAGCAAAAAAATTTTCCATCGTTGGCCTCTGTAATCTGCCATTGTAGCAGCAGTGACCAATCCAACAACTGCGCCAGACACTTGTTGTCTTACACAGGCGCTGCCAACCGCAGTGTCGTATTTTGCCTGTTTACGTATCTCTGTATATGACTACACATGCCTATGCTAGATTCTTTGAGCCTCAGTTTATTATGTTGTATTTTCGAATGGAGCTCATGCTAGTAACAAGTTTTTCCACATGTGCTGCTAGAAAGATTGTTTTTCAGTTTAACCAAATACATAACATGGAACATCTCAAATTAAGTTGTTGCGGGTTAGCACTTTCTTCCGCTGACTGCTTCAACTGTCGTCTATGATGTACTCGTGCAGACTGCGCAACTGACTCTATATCGAAAATACGCCATTGACACTCCAGGAAAGCATTTCGCTTGGTCAAGTTGTACGAGATTTAAATCTTTTGTAAACGTGTCAATCATTACTGAACAGCGTACTGCAAAACTAGCTGTCAGATACTGTAATTCAGGGTCAACGATGATGTCAGTGCATTAGATATGGTTCGATTATAAAACCTGAAAATGAAGACAATTACTTCAATACTTATACCTGGAAACCTTACCAGTAAAACTAAAAAGATGAAACGACGAGTTCCGTTCACTACAGAATTAAAACAAGTTATCAGAACTTTGAACAATTAACAGCTAACTTTCCATCCGGACATAGAAAGCGGCACTTCCGTACTCAAATCAGATCTGACCTCTAATAAATAAAGCAGACAAATGTCGACAAAACTGCAGGCGTGTTCATGTGGCACATCCGGAAAAATGAGCGTACGTTGTAAAATTGAGCGGTCAGACGTCATTACATAGCGCAGGGGAAGGGCAAACCATGCGCAGCTTTCAGAGGAATGACTATGTTAGGTTCGCCGTAGCCTTAGGCTAATGCCACACTAGGTGATTTTCTCCATTGAAGGTCAACGATTTTTGTCGCCCTAGAAATGGATCTCCATGCTCCAAACGGAAGGTGCCACACTGGGCTGTAATTGTCGCTCGCAGCTGTCGCTGTCGAATGGTTCAGGGCCTGTTTTTGGGGCGGCAATAATCATCAGTACCCCTGCTACAACAGACTGTTATTATCGCCAATCGCACAGCAGCCACGAGGATACTGCACTCAGTTCTGTTTCGTCTGTGTGTGGCAATGTCCGAAAACTTTGTGAATGTCGTTCCAAAGTATCATTTGGACAGTGAACTGATAATAATTGAGGTGGAGAAACATCCCTGTCCCTACAACATAAAATCGCAAGGTTATAAACATCGTCTGCTGAAGGCAGACGCATGAAAGAAGGTGTGTGCAGATGTTGCTGGGGCTGAGAAGTGGAGCTCGTTATCACTGGATGCACAAAATGCAGTAGGTAAGATGATATAGGTACATACTTGTATATAGGAGCATGCAAAGTTTCATGACAATTGGCGTAACTTTCACGTAGACAAATACTAAAAAAGTAATTTAATTTTTATTTTTCCTCCTCCATCTAATAGTTTGGCATGCATACAAACTTGCTGCGCCAAAACAATGAAATTACTTGTGTTGAAACTTTGTACGACTTAATATAATGTTTTTAGAGGTAAGAGGTATTTTCAGACTATTTTCAATATTTTAAAAAAATCAGAAAAATAAATACTCTGAATTTGCACAAATTTTTCTTACTAATATCTTAACATAATATTGCCTAAGGTAAAAAATAACAGTTATGAGGATACAGTTGAAAAACATCGAAAACTAAGGGTTTGATGGACTAAGTTATTTCAAAAGTTAAAAGGGAAACTACAAAGGGTTGTTTGTTTGAAAGAACGGTATTCTTGTGAACGTAGAGTTTTCTTGTTTGGGAAAGCAAATAAAAGTGTCATTAATGAATATCTTCATAGTCAGTTCCAAGCATTCTCCCCGGGACACAAAGATATTGAGTATCTTTGGTTGGAATTTAAAGGTATTGTCGACCACGGGCTAGAGAAGTATGTGCCTAGCAAAAATATAGGGGAGGGAAAGGTCAACTTTGGTAAAACAAAAATATTAGGAAGTTGCTGAGAAAGCAGAGAATTTTGCACAGTCGTTTTAAACATAGTCACTGCCTCGCTATCAAACAGAAATTATGCGCAATGAAAGCAGCTGTCAAAAGGTCAATGAGAGATTTTTTAAACAAATTTGAAAGCAAAATCTTATCTGCAAATTCAAAAAAATAGCCCCAAAAAATTTTGGTCGTGCGTAAAATCTTGGAACGTTACAAATAATTCAATACCTTCTCTTGCTGACAGTACGGATAACGTAACGGAGGATGATAAACAGAAGGCCGAAATTCTAAACCTAGCTTTCCATTCCCTCTTTCAACTATCGAACAAATGCAAGGATGGCTGACATAGTGGTTAGTGTATCTGGGAATGTAAAATAGTTAATATCCAGGAAGGCATCTGGCCCAGACGGTATCCCCGTAAGATTATATGTCGACTATGCTACAAATGTAGCACCATTCTGATCCATCATCTATCAGAGATCATTGGAACAGCAGAAAGTTCCACTGGACTGGAAGAAGGTCTAGGTCACAGAAATCTATAAAAAAGGGTAGAAAATCGGATGCACATAATTACCAGCCAATTTCACTGGCGTCGATTTGTTGTAGAATCATGGTACATATTTTGTGTTCAGACATAATGACCTTTCTAGACTCTGAGAAGCTCATCTGCAGAAACCAGCACGGTTTTAGGAAACAGCGGTCATGCGAGCATCTTTGTACATGATATACAACAGGCTCTAGATACCCGCTCCCAGTTTGCCATATTCCTTGACTTTCGAAAGGCGTTCGACTCAGTTCCGCACTGTCGCTTGCTCCAAAAAGTGCGCGCTTATGGTCTATCCGATGACATATGCGTTTGGATAGAAAGTTTTCTAACAGACAGAGAGCAGTATGTCGTCCTGAACGGGATGACTTCAACAGAAACAAGCGTAACTTCAGGTGTGCCCCAGGGTAGTGTAATAGGTCCGCTGCTGTTTACGATTTACGTAAACGATCTGGTTGATGGTATTGACAGCGGCATTAGACTGTTTGCCGATGATGCTGTAGTTTACACGAAAGTAGTATCACACGAAAGTTGTGAACAAATCAATGCAAATAAATGCGTGGTGTAATGACTGGCAGTTATCTCTCAATATTAGTAAGTGCAACCTGTGGTGTCACCGCCAGACACCACACTTGCTAGGTGGTAGCCTTTCAATCAGCCGCGGTCCGCTAGTATACGTCGGACCCGCGTGTCGCCACTATCAGTGATTGCAGACCGAGCGCCGCCACACGGCAGGTCTAGAGAGACGTCCTAGCACTCGCCCCAGTTGTACAACCGACTTTGCTAGCGATGGTTCACTGACAAATTACGCTCTCATTTGCCGAGACTATAGTTAGCATAGCCTTCAGCTACGTCATTTGCTACGACCTAGCAAGGCGCCATTATCATTTGCTATTTATCTTGTGATGCATGTACCTTCAGACCGATGTTCACCAATTATGGATTAAAGTTAAGTATTTCAGAAGCTACGTAGCTTCTTTTGCTAGTATAATTACTTTACCTGTTCCAGACCTCACGCCAGCCTGTGTGAGCTTAAACGTGTGCCTTTCGGCTATCTCCTAGTGGCTTGGCTGTCTTGCCAAGTCACAACACAACCTACTGCGTATAACAAGGCGAAAATCGCCATTAATGTACGAGCACAAAATAAATGCCCAGTCTTTGGAAGCGGTAACATCCGTCAAGTATCTGGGTGTGACTGTATTAATGATCTCAAATGGAATGATCAGATTACACAAGGCGAACTCTATGTTGGTGTTTATTAGTAGAATCCTGAAGCGATGCAGTCCTTCAACAAAGGAAATTGCTAACAATACGTTAGTTCATCCAATATTACAGTATTGTTCGTCTGTATGGGACCCTTACCAGTTGGGTCTGATTCAAGAGATTGAGAAGGTCCAAAGAAGAGCGGCAAGATTATTGGCTGGTACATTAAACCGTCGCGAGAGCGTTACAAATCTCATTGAAAGTTTGAAGTGGGACACACTTGCAGATAGACGACGCGCTGAACGGAAGGGGCTGCTCACTAAATTCCGAAATCCGATCTTCGCCGAGGATATAGAGCATATATTATTACCACCAACTTTAAAATCGCGCAATCATCACTATTCAAAGATAAGGGAAATTAGAGCTCGTGCTGAGTCGTTCAGACAGTCGTTTTTCCCTCGCGTGATCCGCGAGTGGAACAGAGGGGGGGAATATGACTTTGGCGCGAATTGTGCCCTCCACCACACACCGCTTGTTGGCTAACAGAGTGTATATGTAGATGCGGAACGTATTCGTAGCATTATGTATTGAAGTCATAAACCAAATGAAATGTATCAACTATTAAGTACAGCTTATGACAACAATTACATCCTCATCTGCAGACCTCTAATTATCTTTGCCGACAATGTATGCATTTTGTCAAGGAACTGATCCTTCCACAGAGCAGATGTAGTTCCAAAATGTATTTCTCATGTCACAACCACGGTCGCTACCTCTTAGTCCTACGTTTTCTATAAGGTAAAGGCGGGACAGACGCCGCACATTCTTTCAAATTAATTTTTATCAATATATAAAGACTTAAATCACAATAAAATAAGACAAGATTGATGGTTTGAACATTGTATTTTATTATAGATGGCATCGGATTGCAAAAAACTTTATAACAAAGGAACATTCTTATGATGTACAAAGGTTTGTAAATTTCAATTAATTATTAAGTGGCGGGCAAGATGCTGCAGAAGGGAGGGACAGATGCCCAATGGCAAAATACATTGAAAATGAAATTCACTTTGATGTTTTTTTTTTCAAGTTTATTTTTAAGTCATCCACACAAACGAGACACGTTCCCATAGAGAGTGCATGATTCATGAAGCCACCTAGAACATCCTACACATGAATCCAGTCAGAGGTAGGCGTTGTTTCTTGATAAAGTTCAAGGCACTCTACACATTCGTTTTCTTCGAAATTTAATTCATCGGAGGAACTACTGTCTGGGGAAATATCATCATCATCTTCTTCTGAAACTGAGTCTTCAAACAGACGCCTCTTTGGCGGTTTTTTCCCTCTGGTTTTGGGGATTTGATTTCTTTTAGCTGCTACATTTTTGTGGGCAAGAGCGTTTCCTTTATTGCTTCTTTCGGTGATTTTCTTTCTTTTCGTTGACATAAAATCGTCGGATGTTATATCTGTTGCTGATTGTTTTCTTTTTGATTGATTTATCTCTGGCAGTATAAGAACAGGTGAAATCTTTTCAGCAATTTTGATGGAGCCTCTCCATGAGGTGTCACTGACTTGTCATTTACACAGCAGCTGCCTTGATCAGTTGGTCGATGAGTAGCCAAATTTGTGCTAGGTTTGCAGGCCAGAGGGTGTTCTCTCAACACATTTATTTCAGACCTTGATGTTGATGGCTCACCTGGAGTCAGATCATTAGAGACATCTGCAGTAGTTGGGAGTTAAGTATTATTAATGTCTGAAACAAAGGCATGGTTTAGAACTACTGCTTTGTCCAGCAGGATAATTCCAGTAGCTCTAAATCCGGATACACCAATCTGGACAGTCGCAGCACGAGTCAGTGCTTTGAAGAGAATCTCTCAAAATTGCTGCCTTGTAATACTTCTACCTGTACTTGTATTACCTACAATCCATGAATGCCAAGCCTCTTTAAAGTAGGATTTCAGCGGCTTGAAGAATGATCGATCTAGTGGCTGTAAAAAGGGTGTCGTGTGGCTAGACAAACAAATTATCAACACTTCATTTTCAACAGCTATATCCAAAAGGGTGACACAAGTCATATGAGAGGCATGACCATCAAACAGAAGCAGAACAGGGCCAGGCGCCTTTCTAGGAAGGACATGGTTTTTGAACCAATCCATGAAAATATCACTGTTGACATAAGCGGATTCTCTCCCCATAACAACAACTGATCCTGGAGGCATGTTGTCTTCAGCGTCTTGTTTTTTATTCACTCCTTTGTAGATGCAGTAAGGTGGTAAGAAATTTCTCTCGCCATTACAGCATGCAATAACTGTTATTGTCTCTCCTCTTTCAGAAGAAATGATGACATGGACATATCTGCTTCCTTTTGGCGCAACAACATTCTCAAGCTCATTCTTTAACTGTAGACCAGTTTCGTCTACGTTGCAGATACCACCTGGTTTATCCAAAAGCCCATGTTCGGTCAACGTTTGTGTTAACAGATCAAAGTAAGAACTGACTTCGTCTCTGTTCATTCCTATCGCTTTGGCTACTACAGAAAGCCCTTGCGATTTTCTGATGCTTTGGTCTCTCTTCATTCCAGTCTCTCTGGCTACAGAAAACCCTTGCGCTTTTCTGATGCTTAAGCCCTCATTACGTTCTAAAAATGAGAGAAACCAATCTTTTCCCAGCAAGTTTCTTTTCCTTGTTGAATTTGCTTTTCAGTCCCATCTGATCAGCTAAATTGAAAGCTATTTGCCTGACGTCTAACGATTTGGGAACAAAGCCACATGATTGCAATTTCTTTATATGGGCAACTAATTTCCTTTATGCATCTTCACCCAAGTATGATGATGGTGCACACACTGCTTTCATGAAATTATGCGTAGCAAGTCTTCTCCTTAATGTTACTTCTGGTATGTTTTTCATTCGAGCTGCCTTCCTATTAGCATAACTTTCCTCTTCGACTAGTTTCCCTGGCTCTAATAGATGTTCTGCGGTCCATTTTCCCCTCTCTGTTGTCCTAATGCGTTTTCTCAGCATTTTCCTGTAAAAGAAAAACGTATGGACTCCTGTTAGCATTGCAAGCATTGCGGCATCTGTCCCACAGTAATAGTGCGTCATCTGTCCGTTTTCATAGGGACAGATGCCGCACCCCCATTTTCAAGATGTTACCGGCAGAAGCCATTACTAGACCGACATACATAGTAGGGCAAGGTTTGTGAAACCACACTCTCCATTGTTGCCAAATTTATTCAAAATGGCGGCGATGATGTCATCCAAGATGGCGGCATGTAGACTTGGCAACAGCCCATGACATCATCCAAGATGGCGGCTTTTGGCGGGAAAATAGGCCAATTGTGGTACATCCACTAAACTAACCTCAAGAAAAAATGGCGGGAATTTTGAATTTTGGAGGGAAAATAGACCAATTGGGCTACGTCCACTAACCTATGCCTCCAGAAGAAAAAAATGGCGGGAAGTTTGAATTCCAACACGAAAATGCATGCAAAAACAGTACTTGTCTTTATTATTATTGATTATAATTTATTAACATTCATTATCATGTATTATTACTTATTATCATTTATTATTATTTATTATCATTTATTATTATTGACCTGCCTCCACTAGAAAATTCCATCCAAATTTAAATTCCAACACGATAATGGCTACAAAACCTTACTTGTGTTTAATATTATTCATTATCATTTATTAACATTCATTATCATTCATTGTCATTTATTATCATTCATTATCATTTATAATCATTCATTATCATTTATTATTATTATTATTTATTATTATAGGCCTACCTCCACTAGAAAATTGCGTCAAATTCAAATTCCAACACGATAATGTCTCGAAAACTGTACTTCTATTTATTATTATCATTTATTATTTATTCAAGATGTCCGATTTTATCAGCAAGAAAGCCATTTTCCTTACATCCATAACAAAAATCTATCACAACTTCAAATCCCAACACCATAATTGATCACACGAGAGAACTTTCTCCATCACTTATCTTTTTTCACTGGTAGCCTATCACAATAGCGTCAAATAATAAACTGCTCTTATAGTAATGTAAGTCACGTCCTTTGATTTTGCAGGGGGGAAGGGACTGAAGCCTTTATTTCAAGCAGTGCGGTCATCACTTGTTCTCCAACACAGTCAGCACACATATCTTTGATATCGCAGTGCAGTCACCACGATGTCCGAGCTCCAACTAAATTATTTCAAATTCTTGCCACCCCCTGGCCAGCGCGCGGAGACACTGCCGACGGCTGTCACGTGAGGCGGCCGCCCGCGCACGTCATAAACATGTTTTCGCTGGACATGTTGGAACTTGCCGAGTTTGACGTCACAGCAGTCCCTTGTCCACTCACCATGTGTATTCGTCTCCTCCGCAAGTTTCCCGCCAATTTTGTTTGTCTCGGAGCTGAATCACACAACGGTCAGCTGTTCCCTGCCACACTTTTGGCGCCAACGTTGTTTTCCTGCACACGTTCAAACCTGTTGATGCCGACCGCTCACTGTCCACCACGTGTCCCTGTGCGAGCGAGAATGCAGAGCTACACTTTTGGCAGCAAAGTTTGCTCAACAGTGGAATCCGCATTGACTATATAACAGCACGTTTGGACTGCACTAGAACGCTTGCTAATTGACTCTCTCTCGCGTACGCATAATAACTGTACAATCGCTGCTTCGCTGCCCCACTTACATCACACATCCTCCATACACGCGACGGACCTAGTCTTCTGTAAATACCTAAGTACTTAATTCCATTTCGTTTTTAATCACATTAAATAATTCAATTTACAATTTCATATACATATGCAAAGGTGTTCAACTACCTAATTTCAACTACTTTTCGAGGACCAGACAGCCATCTCTTCCTAGGAACCAGCGCTGAGTTTGAATTGTGGCAGTAAAGAAAGGTCACTTCTGCTTTCTCTACCAACCTAACAAAATTGTTGTAAATAAACGGCACTTGTACTAACCTCAGCAACCCGACCACCACGTCCTCCTAGGAACCAGCACCAAGTTTGAAATCTGCCATTAAACAAAGCTCACTGGCGCTTCTGCCAGCAACCTAAGAAAATTGTTGCAAACCAAGCTCATCACCGCTAAACTAAGCCACCAGGACTCAACCTCTTCGTACACACATCGGCTAAAAGGACTCACCCTGCACTAGGCCAATGGATGGAGGAAGCAATTTACTTTCTTTAGGAATGGAGTATATGTATCACACTGACATGTTCCAGACCATACAGACCAGCAAGACACTCCTACATAACTCACTTATAATGTTCTAGACACACGCTTGCTAATTGTAAACAGTTAAAAACTCATAGCCCAGCCTACAGACATGCGAACCGCTCGTAAATAATGCAAAACATTTACGTCCAAATAGCCAAACAACTGCTAATTTTCGGAAATAATTTCAGTGCATAGGCTGATGGAAGGAGGAACGAGTGTACTTTATTTATTTGCGACATATCTTTTTGAAACTTTTACTTCTCGTAGGTTTCGACATGTAAGGCTGACCTAAGGCAGTTTCTGAACTCCAGTAGTGCACTACACTTGGCAACACAACCACACTCATCAAGATATTCATTCCAATCCAGACCTGTAACTCCTCTACAGATAAATTTGTCCAGTTATTTGTCTACTCACTCACATTCTGACCAGATTGCCGTTATTGCCCAAAAACAGCTCAGACTGTGCTGTGCTGCTCGGGGAAGTAAGGAAGGACTGCACTCTATTTATTTCAAGCCCTTTGCTTGGTAGAGGAGTCTCTGCTCGCCCCCCCCCCCCCCCCCCCCCAGAAACATGACCACAACACAGTCGCATTCGCGCCTAACATCAGGGAAATTGATATCGCCTCTGCACCTTAGATTACGCTCCAAGGCAGGCGGGAGAGAGGGTTCCAGAGCCTCCACCCAAGTTGCTTCCGCTATTATTTATTAGCATTTATTATCATTTACTATTATTTATTCAAGAAGGTCGATTTTTGCGGCAAGAAAGACAATTCCCTTACAACCATAACAAAAAATCTCTCACAAATTCAAATTCAAACACGATAATCTGTCACACCTCTGAAAAAAAAAACAGATCAATTGGGGCCATGTGCACTAACCTACGTCCACCTCATCCTACGATGTTTGAATTTTCCGCCCTCACTTATTTTTTCACTTCTAAGCTATGAAAATCGCATCAAATAGTAATAAAGTAATAAAGATGATTCAAAATCGTCTGCTTTGCCTATCTCACACACCACGAGCGCGAGACCGCCCACGTCACAGCCTGGACCTTTATACTCGCGTCGGACATACTCCTCTGTAAATATTCTAGCTAAACTGTGACCCAAATACTGTTGTTCAATCCACACGGTCTAGGACATGGCCAGAGCACACTTCCAGTACCCAAGCCGAGAACATCGCTCGCCCCACCTGTAGCTAACTGCTGAGAGATGGAGATATGCTGCAATCACATCCCTCGCGCTCTCGTAGCTACTTGCATCAGCAGTTCCATCTAACAAAACCTCCAAGTAGAAAAAATAATAACCAACTCTCTCATATTCTATATCATCCCACAAATACTTTACCTACATTTTATTTAGTCATCGAGTATATCTATCACTCTCAAACAGAAAACACTCTCCCTGACGGACCTGGGCCGGCCGCGGTGGCTGTGCGGTTCTAGGCGCTCCAGTCGGAGCCGCGCTGCTGCTACGGTCGCAGGTTGGAATCCTGCTTCGGGCATGGGTGTGTGTGATGTCCTTAGGTTAGTTAGGTTTAAGTAGTTCTAAGTTCTAGGGGACTGATGACCACAGCAGTTGAGTCCCATAGTGCTCAGAGTGATTTGAACCATTTGAACGGACCTGGTGTCATGTTGCACAGACACGCAAACAACACCTAATTTCAGTGCACAATATCAAACTGCTCCTGCATAATGCAGTACACATAACAGTAAACATCATCAGTACTCGTAATCCGCCCAAATAACGCATAGCAAAATAACTCAACAAACGCGCGCATTGAACCTGTCCCACACTAAGTCACACGTCCGACAGCTCTCAGTTCGCTCAAAGGTCTCTGTTCGACCCCTCAAACATGACTTGTTTGTCCTAACTCAGTGCAGTCCAACACACATGTTAAGGCCGCATTCCATTGCTTGCCGGACTATTTGCGACACATCTCCACATTCACGTCTGTTGTCAGAATAGCCGAGAGTGGTTTACAGGATACTGTACTTCGAAAAATTTTGGTGTGTTCTTGTAGTCTATGAGTCTGGACATGTTTGTATAAAAAAAAAAAAAAAAAAAAGAAAGCGAGAAGGCAAGGAAGAAGAGAAAGTAACGCAACAATTCTGAGAGGGGCTTCTGTCCGTTGATGTAGAAGGGCTGATTACCGCTGAGTGTCACGTGTGTAGAAAGAAATAGCACGTTCACAGCGCTTCCTTAGGAATGGAGAGCATTGGGGCATATAGTCGGTATTGTAAAATTACCGTGGCTTACATTGTGTAGGGTTTGTATATAACGGCTTGTAAAGTTAGTATTAATTATGTTATGGGATGAGTAGAGAGGATGACCGTGTGCGTGTGTGTCTGTGTGTTTGTGTGTGTGTGTGTGTGTGTGTGTGTGTGTGTGTGTGTGTGTGTGTGTGTGTATTGAGGGGGCTGTGGAGGTAATTTAGCTATCTCTGTAAAAGTAAGCACAGAAAGCCTCAGAAAGAAAAGCAGTATGCTACTTCGATAACGGGTCCTTAGGAAATTAGACCTGTAAACTCGTTAAAAAGGAATAAGAATGATTAATCGGTTGTTCTGGGATATAGGAGGGTTGAGACCATTTGCGTATGTTGAGAGCTGGAAGGGTAGGAGGTTAGGAGCGCATTCAGTATTATTTTCGTGAACAAGTTCTGTTAGGGTAAGAATTTGAATTTACAAATAAGCTGAGAAAACATGAAAGCGAGCGTTAACTATTTCTGGGGGTAATATACAATTTCGGAGAGGTTGACTGGGCTCTTACTTTTTTTTCCATAGTATGATGATCGTTTTAGATTGTGAGGGGAGGGCAGCACTGGAATGTGTGTGGATGGTGTGTGTGTGTGTGTGTGTGTGTGTGTGTGTGTGTGTGTGTGTGTGAACTCGCTCTCGGCTATTCTGACAACAGACGTGAATATGGAGATGTGTCGCAAATAGGCCGGCAAGCAGTGCAATGCGGCCTTAACATGTGTGTTGGATTGCACTGAGTTAGGACGGTGACAGACGACGCGCGTGGCCTGGGTTGGATAGTCATGTTCGGCGTCTAGGTGATATGAATTTCTCAGGTGTTAGGTGTGAATGTGGCTGTCATCAAGTCATGTTTGAGGGTTCGAACAGAGACCTTTGAGCGAACTGAGAGCTGTCGGACGTGTGACTTAGTGTGGGACAGGTTCAACGCGCGCGTTTATTGAGTTATTTTGCTGTGCGTTATTTGGGCAGATTACGAGTACTGATGATGTTTACTGTTATGTGTACTGCACTATGTAGGAGCAGTTTGATACTGTGCACTGAAATTAGGTGTTGTTTGCGTGTCTGTGCAACATGACACCAGGTCCGTCAGGGAGAGTGTTTTTTGTTTGAGAATGATAGATATACTCGATGACTAAATAAAATGTAGGTTAAGTATTTGTGGGATGATATAGAATATGAGAGAGTTGGTTATTATTTTTTTCTACTTGGAGGTTTTGTTAGATGGAATTGCTGATGCAAGTAGCTACGAGAGCGCGAGGGATGTGATTGCAGCATATCTCCAACTCTCAGCGGTTACCTACAGGTGGGGCGAGCGATGTTCTCGGCTTGGGTACTGGAAGTGTGCTCTGGCCATGTCCTAGACCGTGTGGATTGAACAACAGTATTCGCGTAATAGTTAGCTAGAATGTTTACAGAGGAGTGTGTGCGACGCGAGTATAAAGGTCCAGGTTGTGACGTGGGCAGTCTCGCGCTCGTGATGTGTGAGAGAGGCAAAGCAGACGATTTTGAATCATCACAGGTAACTTAGGTTAGTGGCTTCGTTTGCCACAATTTTCTTGTGTTGGTAGCGAAACACGAACTGACCATCAGAAATCAAACTTGGCTTATTTGTATAGAAAAAATGTGATATACGTTAATGTAGGTTGGTGCACGTTAGTAAACGGCAGTACACATTAGTACATGTCAGCCGACGAACATGGGTCGGTAAGGGGCCGTGGTGGTCGGTAGGGGCTTTAACTATTTCATTCCGAGTCCAGGTGGGCGTGGTGCTGGTGGAAAATTGATTCCCGGTCTAGGTGGACGTGGCAGTTTTCCGCATCAGAGAGGTTAATTAATTGATCAATTTAATTAAGTAGTGATGGGAACTTTGTGACATTCACTTGCGGAGGTACTAAGCTCGGCGCGCGCGAAGGTTCACGTGTACGGGCGTGTGTTTTCGTGACGATGTTCGATTAGGTAAGTGCAGAATGTGGATTGAATAATGAGAGTCGGTTGATCAATTAACTTAGCGAGGGACGTCGTGGCGAGCACATGTGCTGGACCACATGTGTGACGTCGTGACGGATTCCACTCTCGAGCAAACTTTGGCGTCAGTCGTGCGGCAGGGCATTCTTTGTCAACCAGGTGCTGGATCAACCGACCGACCGTTATGAAATCGGCAGATTCCAACTTGTCCAGCGAACAGCTTTGGCGCCAACTGGTCGGTGGGGGTGGACTCCACTGTCCACGAAAACATGTTAACATCGCTGGACCAGCGCAGGCCTGTGACGCGAGTCGGCGGCAGTGGGCTGTGACGTGGGCGGGCCGCTGGACGGGCAGCGGGGCGGACGCAGCTGAAGATCGTCACGTGAGGCCACCTCTGGCTTGCCGGTGGCGCGCCGGTCGGCAGCGACCATATGAACTAATTCAGTTGGACTGGGGGCCTCGTGGCGGTTAGACTGCGATCTAAGATGTGTACTAAATGTATCGGAGAACAAGTCATGACGGTACTGTTTGAAGTAAAGACTTCAGTCCTTTTCCTACGAATTCACAGGAGGTGACTTACGTTAGTAAAAGTGCACTTTATTACTATTTGATGCGATTTTCATAGCTTAGGAGTGAAAAAATAAGTGGGGGCGAAAAATTCGAACTTCGTAGGATGAGGTGGACTTAGGTTAGTGCACATGGCCCCAATTGATCTATTTTTTTTTCGTAGGTGTGACAGATTATCGTGTTTGAATTTGAATTTGTGAGAGATTTTTTGTTATGGTTGTAAGGGAATTGTCTTTCTTGCCGCAAAAATCGACCATCTTGAATAAATAATAATAAATGTTAATTGTTGTGGATTGGCAAGACAGCCAACCCACTATGAGAGGAAGCCGAAAGGCACGCGTTTTAGCTCACGCAGGCTGGCGTGAGGTCTGGAAAAGGTCAAGGAAATGAGACTAACAAAAAACGTACGTAGATGCTGGAATATTTAACTTTAATCCATAATTGGTGAACATCGTTCTTGACGGTACATATTTTACAGCATCAATAGTAACTGGTAATGGCGCCTTGCTAGGTCGTAGCATATGACGTAGCTGAAGGCTATGCTAACTATCGTCTCGGCAAATGAGAGCGTATTTTGTCAGTGAACCATCGCTAGCAAAGTCGGCTGTACAACTGGGGCGAGTGCTAGGAAATCTCTCTAGACCTGCCGTGTGGCGGCGCTCGGTCTGCAATCACTGATAGTGGCGACACGCGGGTCCGACGTATACTTACGGACCGCGGCCGATTTAAAGGCTGCCACCTAGAAAGTGTGGCGTCTGGCGGTGACACCACAATAATAAATGCTAATAAATAATAGTAAATGATAACAATAATAAATAGAAGTACGGTTTTCCAGAGATTATGGCGCGTGAATTGCCCTTTCTGGTCGGCTGTCACGAGCGAGCGCGGAAGCAACTTGGGTGGAGTCTCTGGAACCCTCTCTCCCGCCTGCCTTGGAGCGTAATCTAAGGTGCATAGGCGATATCAATTTCCCCGGTGTTAGGCACGAATGCGACTGTGTTATGGTCATGTTTGGAGTGGGGTGGGGGGGGGGGGGCGTTTGGTCGGTTTGGCAGCTGGGGGTGTTTGGGCGCGTCAGACTTCTTTACTTCCCCGAACAGCACAGCACAGTCTGAGCTGTTTTTGGGCAATAACGGCAATCTGGTCAGAATGTGAGTGAGTAGACAAATAACTGGACAAATTTATCTGTAGAGGAGTTACAGGTCTGGATTGGAATGAATGTCTTGATGGGTGTGGTTGTGTTGCCAAGTGTAGTGCACTACTGGAGTTCAGAAATTGCCTTAGGTCAACCTTACATGTCGAAACCTATGAGAAGTAAAAGTTTCAAAAAGATATGTCGCAAATAAATGAAGTATAATTGTTCCTCCTTCCATCAGCCTATGCACTGAAATTATTTCCGAAAATTAGTAGTTGTTTGGCTATTTGGACGTAAATGTTTTGCATTACTTACGAGCGGTTCGCATGTCTGTAGGCTGGGCTATGAGTTTTTAACTGTTTACAATTAGCAAGCGTGTGTCTAGAACATTATAAGTGAGTTATGTAGGAGTGTTTTGCAGGTCTGTATGGTGTGGAGCATGTCGGTGTGATACATATACTCCATTCCTAAATAAAGTAAATTGGTCTCTCCATCCATGGGCCTAGTGCAGGGTGAGTCCTTTTACCCGAAGCGTGTACGAAGAGGTTGAGTGCTGGTGGCTTAGTTTAGCGGTGATGAGCTTGGTTTGCAACAATTTTCTTAGGTTGGTGGCGGAAGCGCCAGTGAGCTTTGTTTAATGGCAGATTTCAAACTTGGCGCTGGTTCCTAGGAGGACATGGCGGTCGGGTTGCTGAGGTTAGTACAAGTGCCGTTTATTTACAACAATTTTGTTAGGTTGGTAGAGAAAGCAGAAGTGACCTTTCTTTACTGCCACAATTCAAACTCCTAGGAACAGATGGCTGTCTGGTCCTCGAAAAGTAGTTGAAATTAGATAGTTGAACACCTTTGCATATGTATATGAAATTGTAAATTGAATTATTTAATATGATTAAAATCGAAATGGAATTAAGTACTTAGGTATTTACAGAAGACTAGGTCCGTCGCGTGTATGGAGGGTGTGTGATGTATGTGGGGTGGCGGCACAGCGATTGTACAGTTATTACGCGCGCACGAGGGAGAGTCAATTAGCAAGTGTTCTAGTGCAGTCCAAACATGCTGTTATATAGTCATGGCGGATTCCACTGTTGAGCAAACTTTGCTGCCAAAAGTGTACCACTGCATTCTCGCTCGCACAGGGACATGTGGTGGGCGGTGGCGGCCAGCATCAACAGGTTTGAATGTGCCCAGGAAAACAACGTTGGCGCCAAAAGTGTGGCAGGGAACAGCTGACCGTTGTGTGATTCAGCTCCGAGGCAAACAAATTTGGCGGGAAACGTGTGGAGGCGACGAATACACGTGGTGAGTGGACAAGGGACCGCTGTGACATCAAACTGGGCAAGTTCCAGCATGTCCAGCGAAAACATGTTTATGACGCGCGCGGGCGGCAGCCTCACGTGACAGGCGTCGGCAGTGTCTCCGCGCGCTGGCCAGGGGGTGGCAAGAATTTGAACTAATTCAGTTGGAGCGCGGACATTGTGGTGACTGCACTGCGATATCAAAGATGTGTGTGCTGACTGTGTTGGAGAACAAGTGATGACCGCACTGCTTGAAATAAAGTCTTCAGTCCCTTCCCCCCTGCAAAATCAAAGGATGTGACTTATGTTAGTATAAGAGCAGTTTATTATTTGATGCGATTATGATAGGCCACCAGTCAAAAAAGATAAGTGACGGAGAAAGTTTGTACGTGTGATCAATTATGGTGTTGGGATTTGAAGTTGTGATAGATTTTTGTTATGGATGTAAGGAAAATGGCTTTCTTGCTGATAAAATCGGACATCTTGAATAAATAATAAATGATAATAATAAATAGAAGTACAGTTTTCGAGACATTATCGTGTTGGAATTTGAATTTGGCGCAATTTTCTAGTAGAGGCAGGTCAACAATAATAAATGATAATAAATAATAATAAATGATAATTAATGTTAATAAATGATAATCAATATTAAGAAAGACAAGTACGGTTTTTACATGCATTTTCGTGTTGGAATTCAAACTTCCCACCATTTTTTCTTCTGGAGGCATAGTTTAGTGGACGTAGCCCAAGTGGTCTATTTTCCCGCCAAAATTCAAACTTCCCGCCATTTTTTCTTGAGGTTAGGTTAGTGGACGTACCACAATTGGCCTATTTTCCCGCCAAAAGCCGCCATCTTGGATGACATCATGCGCTGTTGCCAAGTCTACATGCCGCCATCTTCATAATACTTTCAGCCAAGTTAATATTAACATCTATGGCCCAGTGGAAAATTCGCCACTTGCTAGCAAGGATGCAAACCAACATTCTACTACACCCCTTGCCCTACTCAGCCAATAATTAAACACCCTCTTTGAGAATGTGAGTGATTTTCTTGCAAAAGGCCACATCAAGTGTTTATCAAGAGCAAAACCTTCGTCTCCTATAAATACGAGAGGCACGTTTTGATTGTTTAGTTCATTAGTCAAATGTTTGACGTCTGGAAAAGTTAATCATCCATTGTAAAATGCTCTTCCGAAGTTAGTTCCTTTTAAAATATGTGAATCACCATTGTGTCCATATCCTCCTATATCAATGTATCGGAAGCAATAGTTACAATTCGCAACTGCCATAAGCAGTACGGAATGTTACAGTTTATGACAAAAAAATTCACTTCCAGGGCTTCAACAACCGCACATGCTTACTGTCAATGGCATCTATGCAGTGAGGAAAATTTGTAGTTTTCTCAAAATTCAGAGCTATTTCTTGTAAGTCCTTTTTCTTTGGCATTTGCATGTACTTTGGCTGTAAGCAGTTCCAAATTTCTCTGCATGTATCTTCAATTATGGATGCAGTAGTTGAGTGTCCTAGTAAAAACTCAAAGTGCAGAGACTTCATGGAGCACCCCGTCGATAGATACATGTTATAAATAAGTGGAGTATAAAACACAATATCAGGTTGATGGAAATTAATTAATTTCAACGAGCAGATGTAAGAATAATTATTTTTAACCTTCCTACAGGAAAAGAAGTACAAAAACGATGGAAAAATACGCGTGATGCATACAGCGGCAGCCTGAAAGTATTACAAAAAAATAAAGAGTGGCAGTACGATCACAAAAAACCTTATGACTACTATAGATAGATCAGGGTGTATACGACCCGGGACATCCGGGAGATCCGGGAAAAACCCGGGAAATTTTTCGTCCGGGAGAAAACCGGGAAAAACCCGGGAACTTTTTAGAATTCCGGGAATTTTTCATTGTTTTAGTAACCAGTTAAATTTTTGTGATTTTGACTGGTAAGAACCAATACTCTAACCAAGGATATTACTGTATCCCGCTTCTGCAGAATAATACTGCAGCAACAAAATATGAACGAGAGAAAAAAAACGAAAATAAAACTTAAGTCGCAAAGGAAATGCCCCATACACAACAACAAAACACAGTGCTCATACAAGCGTCTGCCAACCAAAGTGCGTCAAAGGCTTTAGGAAGAATATGCAGTGCTTCCTAACAACAAATTGCCTCTGATGAGCGTGACGTGACAGCTTTTTACATTAGATTCATTTGAGCAGTTGCGGGCGGGCTCTTGCGCATGCGCAGTTGAGTCGCGTATGAGTAGTACCTTCTCCCGCTTCTGGCTACAGATGTGGTGTGGCTGGGCGCCACTATCTAAATTGCTCCGGTTCGGAAATATCGTAGATCCGGACCTGATGCACAGAGCAGTCTGAGTTATAGTGGGGAGGTGGGTAGTCTCCGGTGATTTTGCTGTTTCCTCTTCGTTTATTGCTCTCACATTAAATGAAAACAAAACGGATTTCTGTGGCCGGGAGCTACCAAATGAATTAAAATACGTTCTCATAATTACGGAAGGCTAAAATATGTTGTTAGTTTCAGGTTTTATTTCCACCTTTCTGACAGTAAAGCATTAATCGCCTTGCAGAACAATGAAGTTATTTTTGTCGGTTTGCTAAAGAGATTTGCCTTTTATTAATCTTTTGCGCTGAGGCAGTCAATTTATTTGAAATGAAGTGTTTAATTTCACACTGTTGGCTAGTTTCAACTGTTCGCTGCATTTCAAGTGCACGTTTTCTATCTTCTAGTTCGTATGGCATTATGCCATAATAAAGAACCAAACATGGTACTCAAGAAAATTTACATCCGAATCTGGACACAGGATTGTGCACTTAAAGCCGAATTATGCATTTTGGTATGGTTCACGAAATTCCGATGCTCTTGAAGTGTCCTTTGATGTCTTATTTCTTTTATGACATAATACAAGATCTTTTTATGTTTTACACGTACGAACATGCGGGCTTCCTGCGTCATCGTAGCTACGCAAGCGCAGTGACGGCTGTTATCTGGCGCTCTCTGGCCACTGCTGAAACGAACCAATTTCTAACAGTTCACGGGAAAATGTTGTGAATGGTGGTTTGAAAAGTGTTACTTTCAAAGTAAATTTCCTTTTAGGCAAGATGAACTACCATATGTGCGAGAATGTACGATGACTTTCTTAAATCACAGAGCGTTTGACACTCATTTAAAAATCAACTCTTTGAGGACGACCATCTAGAAGAATTTCGAGCCCAGAAGATCAGACATTTACGTCGCTATGAAAAATTTTACTGGCACATTTGTGTGATGTATCTTAAAGTGTAACACGCGCAAAAATGATCAGCATTATATGTGGAAGCTTAGCTTCTCTTGCAGCTTATTAATCTTCGAGACCAATATTATTTGTGAAAGCTTTGTCTTTCTTGTAGCAACACTATGTATATTAATTGAAACCATTAACTTTTCTTTTTTGTGCGTTCGCGCTACTTAAGAGTAATCTTGCTATTGGTTGACTACATCACGTGTCCTATGCTGTCATCAGCTGGCGAGATCACGTGACATGAGCTATGACTGGCTTACAAAAGCGCGTTGCAATCTCGATTTCATTGCTTCGGAAAGTAACATGCAGTGTTTGGTGGAATTCGAATTTATACCTCCGTAACAAGGAAAAATGCAGCGTACATGTTGCTGCACGTCAAAGATCTTTCCAAAACGTGTTTTTTTCCCCTCTGGGTTTCGTTTTCTAAAATGCCGGAAAATTCTACGTTTGTGTAGAAAACCATAAACATTCTGAGGATTGATAAGTTTTACAGCGCCGAGGAAAAGTAAACTGTCACTTAAGACGGAAAAAGTGTATTTTCAACCGGGAAATCCGGGAATTTTTTTCCTTGTCCATGTATACACTCTGTAGATATCTTTTCTCCAAGAAGCCATGGTATTGAGGCAGTAAGTAAAAGCGTTCTTCTTTAGTTTTGTAACATTTAAACGTATTTCCAATAGATATGGTAGTTAATTACCAACTTAATATCGACTTACTAAATATGTATCACATCATATATACTTGCACATTACAAGTGGCATGTGGGTTTTTCCAAAAATGTTTCTTTTAATTTCAGGACCTCAGTAAATATGACTGATGCCTCTATTCTTGAGGATGATGAAGCAGAAAAGCATCATGAAGACAGTGCACCGCCACCTAACACTGCTGCTAAGTCTTCCACTGCTAAAGCAATTTCAGGACCCATTTGAAAGAGAGTTGATAAGAGTTTTGACACATAGTTCAACTTGTGCTGTACCACAAGAGGATCCTGATCATTTGTTTCTGACATCTCTTTTGCATTAATTAAAATAAATGACTACCTACGATAAACTACACTTTCAAATAAAAACATTACAATTAATAAAATCTTACAGCCAAAAACTGTAGAGAGCAGCACTACTACTGACTCCATAAATACTTCGCCGTCGGATGCGTTGACATCGACAAGCACACAAAGCCTTACACCTGAGAGTCTTATCACTTACTTTTCACCAGTTACAGTACCTCCGGATGAAGACTCTGTCTTTTCATTTGAAGAATGTTAACAGTTATTAGGCAGCTGACATGACCATCTAATGTAAACTCTTTCATTCTAACCTAGTTTATGTTAACGTTATGTTAAGTGTATGTTCATGGCCATGAATTACTTACTCTATTTAATTAAAAAACGTACCTCAACATTACTGCAAGTTTTCCTTCCACACCAACACAGTCATGTAACTTGGTTACCTTCTTTCGTAACTTAGTTTCTATATTCGAGAGCAGTAAGTCTTAAGGTGTTACGGACATGCGGTAATAACTGATGAATTTCTCCGGATAACTCCTTAAATTCTTGTGTAACAACACTAACTTCCTTTCACTAGGACGATTCATAATAATTGAATGGATCCATCATTTTCGTTGGCGGTTACGCCTTCTGCGACGTCGAACGACATATAATGCTACTGCAGCTAAATATTTCAGTTTTGAATGACAGGTCATTATGCATGGTGTCTCTCGTGGCTGGTTACAACACAACTGCAGAAGTCACCGATTTTTGTCGTTAGTGCGGCACACAGTTACGTCTGCGCGACTTCATCCGCCGCGATTATAATCGTTTGAAGTGTGGCACCCTAGGCGACTATTTCAGCAGCGATTATTATCGAGGGGAGAAAATCGCCTAGTTCAAATGCTTCAAATGGCTCTGTGCATTATGGGATTTAACTGCTGAGGTCATCAGTCCCCTAGAACTTAGAACTACTTAAACCTAACTAACCTAAGGACAACACACACATCCATGCACGAGGCAGGATTCGAACCTGCGACCGTAGCGGTCGCGCGAAAATCGCCTAGTGTGCCATTAGCCTTACAAGCAGATATACACTCCTGGAAATTGAAATAAGAACACCGTGAATTCATTGTCCCAGGAAGGGGAAACTTTATTGACACATTCCTGGGGTCAGATACATCACATGATCACACTGACATAACCACAGGCACATAGACACAGGCAACAGAGCATGCACAATGTCGGCACTAGTACAGTGTATATCCACCTTTCGCAGCAATGCAGGCTGCTATTCTCCCATGGAGACGATCGTGGAGATGCTGGATGTAGTCCTGTGGAACGGCTTGCCATGCCATTTCCACCTGGCGCCTCAGTTGGACCAGCGTTCGTGCTGGACGTGCAGACCGCGTGAGACGACGCTTCATCCAGTCCCAAACATGCTCAATGGGGGACAGATCCGGAGATCTTGCTGGCCAGGGTAGTTGACTTACCCCTTCTAGAGCACGTTGGGTGGCACGGGATACATGCGGACGTGCATTGTCCTGTTGGAACAGCAAGTTCCCTTGCCGGTCTAGGAATGGTAGAACGATGGGTTCGATGACGGTTTGGATGTACCGTGCACTATTCAGTGTCCCCTCGACGATCACCAGTGGTGTACGGCCAGTGTAGGAGATCGCACCCCACACCATGATGCCGCGTGTTGGCCCTGTGTGCCTCGGTCGTATGCAGTCCTGATTGTGGCGCTCACCTGCACGGCGCCAAACACGCATACGACCATCATTGGCACCAAGGCAGAAGCGACTCTCATCACTGAAGACGACACGTCTCCATTCGTCCCTCCATTCACGCCTGTCGCGACACCACTGGAGGCGGGCTGCACGATGTTGGGGCGTGAGCGGAAGACGGCCTAACGGTGTGCGGGACCGTAGCCCAGCTTCATGGAGACGGTTGCGAATGGTCCTCGCCGATACCCCAGGAGCAACAGTGTCCCTAATTTGCTGGGAAGTGGCGGTGCGGTCCCCTACGGCAATGCGTAGGATCCTACGGTCTTGGCGTGCATCCGTGCGTCGCTGCGGTCCAGTCCCAGGTCGACGGGCACGTGCACCTTCCGCCGACCACTGGCGACAACATCGATGTACTGTGGAGACCTCACGCCCCACGTGTTGAGCAATTCGGCGGTAAGTCCACCCGGCCTCCCGCATGCCCACTATACGCCCTCGCTCAAAGTCCGTCAACTGCACATACGGTTCACGTCCACGCTGTCGCGGCATGCTACCAGTGTTAAAGACTGCGATGGAGCTCCGTATGCCACGGCAAACTGGCTGACACTGACGGCGGCGGTGCACAAATGCTGCGCAGCTAGCGCCATTCGACGGCCAACACCGCGGTTCCTGGTGTGTCCGCTGTGCCGTGCGTGTGATCATTGCTTGTACAGCCCTCTCGCAGTGTCCGGAGCAAGTATGGTGGGTCTGACACACCGGTGTCGATGTGTTCTTTTTTCCATTTCCAGGAGTGTATTTATGGTGTAGTGCTTGAAGTGTATAGTAACTTATTTTAAATTGATGGTGAACAGTACAGTTCCCGGGTTAGGAACTTCAAAGAGAGTTCAGACATGGCAACATCAGTTTACAACATGTCGGTGTAAGATGCCTAGCTATTGTTAGAACTTACATACTCATACATTGAGAAGTAGTTGCGTGGTAAGTTTGATAATAAAATATGTGTCGTATACTTTTATCCTTGACATAAATTCCCACCTTTACAGGTTTGCGGCAACGATTGTTCGACTTATGCGAACAACTTTTTTCTTCAAGAAGAGAACGAAATCTACCCACAGAGGCTCAAACAGACTTCGCCTTAAAAAATTATCTTCGAATTGCTTGTCCTCAGAAAGTGGTATCAGACATCCACGCTTTAGTGAAACAAAATAAGTAATATTCGTTGACATCCAGTAATTCCGTGTTAAACGTGTGAATAAAATGGTCACGAAATACAAGTTTATGTCAATTTAAACTTCGTCCGAAAACGGCATTCATCATAATGCTGCAACAATCGTAAGTAATATCATGTTTCATTCTTAGCTACGCCATGTTCTTAGCTTGAAAGAAAAATAAGTTTCATTTCAATGTCATTTGTCATCAGTACGTCACAATTTGAAAATAAATTTGCCACGAAAGACATTAATTAGCCACCGTGAAGCGATACATCTCCGTAGAACTAACGTTAGCGGCCGTAGAATAGAGTCGTTGACAAGTTTGTCATGCGGAGCTGCCTTTTCCTGGGGACAAGTAAACCACACATCTCTTCTACTTTTTATGCTTGCTTCCCTCACCGTCGCGCCTCGCTGCAGAACTCAGTCGGCAGGAATCGACAAAAATCGGGAGACTCCGGTCAAATAGCATATTTGATCCAACACGCGCTCGGCGACCTTTCAGGTCCTACAGAACAACAACGAAGTAGCAGCAAGAACTCCGCTGTTGAGCAAGAGCGAGATATGCGGGTGGCAGCTATGAACCGAGCAGACCGTTGCCACGGAAATCGTGTTAGCGGTAGAAATCTATTCGGTAGTTGTCGTTTTCTTATGATTCTACCTGGACGAAATGAGACTGCGACAACAGCGCGCTTTTACGATCGCGGGTGAGGGAAAATGACTTCTTTTCGTAAGCAGGAGATAGGAGCACGAGGGTAAGAGAACTCACGTAGCTCTCTGTGTTAATTGTGTTAATTTTTTTTTCCACCGTCAGTTTTTGCGCCCTCTCTGTGCCTGTCTCCTTTCCGAGTGCCAGATTCTCCAAGTCCTCCGTACGTCGGTACGGCTGGTCTGGCCACCTGTGGCTGCCAGCCTCCCCCTACCATGGAGCGTCCCAGATTATCGACAAACCCAGAAACTGCGCAGCAGCCGCCGATCGTCTCTGCACCTCCACTTGCTCCTCCCGGTTACTTTCCTGCCTCAGTCGCTGTCAACCAATTCATTCATTCTGTGTTAAAATCTTTCCACATACTTTTTTTAAAAAAATATCCTCTGTTTAATAAAACGGAATGCATGTAAGTTTGCACGTTATCTAGCTAAATTATAATGTGATGGTACACTACTGACCATGAAAATCACAACACCAAGAAGATAGCAAGTAACAAAATGTTATTCACTCTACATGTACAGTACAGTAGGAAGAATAAACGATTCAAATAGCCGGTGATTTGATGACATACTCGGTATGAAATGTAGTACAGAGTTGACACCTCCCACGGCAACAATGGCTCTAACTCGAACTGAGCTTGGACGACAGATACCGCTACATCATTCCATTCTGGTTCAGGTCTTCGCAAGAATTCGTCATTCGTAGTGGTTGGGAAGTGATGGTATGCCAGTCTTTCGGCAACCCACGACCAGACGTCTTGAGTCTGTGACAGACGTGGACAACGTTCTAGCCAGGGCAACAGATGAACCCCCTCTGTATCTGCACTACTGGCCCAAGAAGAAATGCAGATGATAAACGGGTATCCATTGGACAAATATATTATACTAGAATTGACATGTGATTACATTTTCACGCAATTTGGGTGCATAGATCCTGAGAAATGAGTACCCAGAACAACCACCTCTGCCCGTAATAACGGCCTTGATATGCCTGGGCATTGAGTCAAACAGAGCTTGGATGACGTATACAGGTACAGCTGCCCATGAAGCTTCAACACGATAGCACAGTTCATCAAGAGTAGCGACTGGCGTATTGTGACGACCCAGTTGCTCGGCCACCATTGACCAGACGTTTTCAATTGGTAAGAGATCTGGAGAATGTGCTGGCCAGGGCAGCAGTCGACATTTTCTGTATCCAGAAAGGCCCGACATGCGGTCGTGCATTATCCTGCTGAAATGTAGGGTTTCGCAGGGATCGAATGAAGGGTAGAGCCACGGGTCGTAACACATCTGAAATGTAACGTCCACTATTGAAAGTGCCGTCAATGTGAACAAGAGGTGACCGAGACATGTAACCAATGGCACCCCATACCATCACGCCGAGTGATACGCCAGAATGGCGATTACGAATACACGCTTCCAATGTGCGTTCATCGCGATGTCGCTAAACACAGATGCGACCATCATGATGCTGTAAACAGAACCGGGATTCATCAGAAAAAATGACGTTTTGCCATTCGTATACCCAGGTTCGTCGTTGAGTGCACCATCGCAGGCGCTCCTGTTTCTGATGCAGCGTCAAGGGTAACCGCAGCCATGGTCTCCGAGCTGATAGTCCACGCTGCTGCAAACGTCGTCGAACTGTTCGTGCAGATGATTGTTGTCTTGCAAACGTCCTCATCTGTTGACTCAGGGATCGAGAGATGGCTCCACGATCCGTTACAGCCATGCGGATAAGATACCTATCATCTCGACTGCTAGGGATACGAGGCCGTTGGGATCCAGCACGGCGTTCCGTATTACCGTCCTGAACCCACCGATTCCATATTCTGCTAACAGTCATTGGATCTCGACCAACACGAACAGCAATGTCGCTATACGATAAACCGCAATCGTGATAGGCTACAATCCGACCTTTATCAAAGTCGGAAACGTGATGGTACGCATTTCTCGTCCTTACACGAGGCATCACAACAACGTTTCACCAAGCAACGCTGGTCAACTGCTGTTTGTGTATGAGAAATCGGTTGGAAACTTTTCTCTTGTCAGCACGTTGTAGGTGTCACCACCGGCGCCAACCTTGTGTGAATTCTCTGAAAAGCGAATCTTTTGCATACCACAGCATGTTCTTCCTGTCGGCGAAATTTCGCGTCTGTAGCACGTCATATTCGTGGTGTAGCAATTTTAATGGCCAGTAGTGTAAATAGGTCAGGAAAGCGTGGGCACCATGCAACTAATAACCGTGCTGGTAGTAAACTTTTGGAAGTCAATTAACATTTTTGGCTTAGACATTTTTGCAATTTTTTTTTTGCTTTCAAATTAAAGACAGACTTAACCTCGTTTCAGTCGTATTCCCATTCAAGGAACTTGACACGTTATGTTTACAAAATAAGCAGCCTACATTACCGTTCCAAGGCTACATGTCCTTAAAGCAATCAGCAGCGCCTAAGTTTTGTGTAGCACGTGCCGTATCTTTCGCCATATGTGATCAAGTTAAAGCAGGACTACGAAGATTACAAAATATGGGAATAATATCCACAGTATCATCTAACCAGTGAACAATCCCCTTGGTAGTAGTTAACAAGCCTACCATTAATGCTCTGGCTAATATAGATCCGTATCCAATTTCCAAGGTAGAGGAACTGTTGGCAAGATTTCCTGGAGGCCATTATTTTTCTAAAATACATCTCGCTGATGTTTGTTTTCAGTTATTTCTAGATGATTAGACAGAACAGTATTTAGTGACGAGTATGTTATTCACCATGTATCATAATAGTTAAATGCCATTTGTGGTCACAAGTGCTCGCACAGTATTTCAGAGGTACCTTGATCAAATCTTGCAAGGTATCACCAGTTGTATTAATTATTTCGGTGACTTGATAATTACTGGGACCACGTCGGAGCAGCACCTGCAACATATGCAGTAGTCGTGTGAACGATTTCAAACCGACTTTAAGCGTTGTTACATTCGTTTAATGAACAAAGTAAGAGCATATAGACTATTAGACCAATTGTGTGATTGGATTGAAGAGTTCCTAGAAAACAGAACGCAGCATGTCATTCTCAATGGAGAGAAGTCTTTCGAAGTAAGAGTGATTTCAGGTGTGCCGCAGGGGAGTGTCGTAGGACCGTTGTTATTCACAATATACATATATGACCTTGTGGATAACATCGGAAGTTCACTGAGGGTTTTTGCGGATGATGCTGTGGTATATAGAAAGGCTGTAACAATGGAAAATTGTACTGAAATGCAGGAGGATCTGCAACGAATTGACGCATGGTGCAGGGAAGGGCAATTAAATCTCAATGTAGACAAGTCTAATGTGCTGCGAATACACAGAAAGAAAGATCCTTTATCATTTAGCTACAATATAGCAGGTCAGCAAATGGAAGCAGTAAATTCCATAAATTATCTGGGAGTAGGCATTAGGAGTGATTTAAAATGGAATGATCAAATAAAGTTGATCGTTGGTAAAGCAGATTCCAGACTGAGATTCATTGGAAGAATCCTAAGGAAATGCAACCCGAAAACAAAGGAAGTAGGTTACAGTACATTTGTTCGCCCACTGCTTGAATATTGCTCAGCAGTGTGGGATCCGCACCAGATAGGGTTGATAGAAGAGATAGAGAAGATCCAACGGAGTGCAGCGCGCTTCGTTACAGGATCATTTAGTAATCGCGAAAGCGTTACGGAGATGATAGATAAACTCCAGTGGAAGACTGCAGGACAGACGCTCAGTAGCTCGGTACTGGCTTTTGTTGAAGTTTCGAGAATATGCCTTCACCGAGTAGTCAAGCAGTATATATTGCTCCCTCCTAAGTATATCTCACGAAGAGACCATGAGGATAAAATCAGAGAGATTAGAGCGCACACAGAGGTATACCAACAATCTTTCTTTCCACGAACAATACGAGACTGGAATAGTAGGGAGAACCGATAGAGGTACTCAAAGTACCCTCCGCCACACACCGTCAGGTGGCTTACGGAGTGTGGATGTAGATGTAAAAAAATGGAGTATCTTTGAGTCAAGTGTAAAGTTTCTGCCGGCCGGGGTGGCCAAGCGGTTCTAGGCGCTTCAGTCTGGAACCGCGCGACTGCTATGGTCGCAGGTTCGAATCCTGCCTCGGGCATGGATGTGTGTGATGTCCTTAGGTTAGTTAGGTTTAAGTAGTTCTAAGTTTTAGGGGACTGATGACCTCAGATGTTAATACCCATAGTGCTCAGAGCCGTTTTTTTTGTAATTTCCTAGGACATACACTCCTGGAAATTGAAATAAGAACACCGTGAATTCATTGTCCCAGGAAGGGGAAACTTTATTGACACATTCCTGGGGTCAGATACATCACATGATCACACTGACAGAACCACAGGCACATAGACACAGGCAACAGAGCATGCACAATGTCGGCACTAGTACAGTGTATATCCACCTTTCGCAGCAATGCAGGCTGCTATTCTCCCATGAAGACGATCGTAGAGATGCTGGATGTAGTCCTGTGGAACGGCTTGCCATGCCATTTCCACCTGGCGCCTCAGTTGGACCAGCGTTCGTGCTGGACGTGCAGACCGCGTGAGACGACGCTTCATCCAGTCCCAAACATGCTCAATGGGGGACAGATCCGGAGATCTTGCTGGCCAGGGTAGTTGACTTACCCCTTCTAGAGCACGTTGGGTGGCACAGGATACATGCGGACGTGCATTGTCCTGTTGGAACAGCAAGTTCCCTTGCCGGTCTAGGAATGGTAGAACGATGGGTTCGATGACGGTTTGGATGTACCGTGCACTATTCAGTGTCCCCTCGACGATGACCAGTGGTGTACGGCCAGTGTAGGAGATCGCTCCCCACACCATGATGCCGGGTGTTGGCCCTGTGTGCCTCGGTCGTATGCAGTCCTGATTGTGGCGCTCACCTGCACGGCGCCAAACACGCATACGACCATCATTGGCACCAAGGCAGAAGCGACTCTCATCGCTGAAGACGACACGTCTCCATTCGTTCCTCCATTCACGCCTGTCGCGACACCACTGGAGGCGGGCTGCACGATGTTGGGGCGTGAGCGGAAGACGGCCTAACGGTGTGCGGGACCGTAGCCCAGCTTCATGGAGACGGTTGCGAATGGTCCTCGCCGATACCCCAGGAGCAACAGTGTCCCTAATTTGCTGGGAAGTGGCGGTGCGGTCCCCTACGGCACTGCGTAGGATCGTACGGTCTTGGCGTGCATCCGTGCGTCGCTGCGGTCCAGTCCCAGGTCGACGGGCACGTGCACCTTCCGCCGACCACTGGCGACAACATCGATGTACTGTGGAGACCTCACGCCCCACGTGTTGAGCAATTCGGCGGTACGTCCACCCGGCCTCCCGCATGCCCACTATACGCCCTCGCTCAAAGTCCGTCAACTGCACATACGGTTCACGTTCACGCTGTCGCGGCATGCTACCAGTGTTAAAGACTGCGATGGAGCTCCGTATGCCACGGCAAACTGGCTGACACTGACGGCGGCGGTGCACAAATGCTGCGCAGCTAGCGCCATTCGACGGCCAACACCGCGGTTCCTGGTGTGTCCGCTGTGCCGTGCGTGTGATCATTGCTTCTACAGCCCTCTCGCAGTGTCCGGAGCAAGTATGGTGGGTCTGACACACCGGTGTCAATGTGTTCTTTTTTCCATTTCCAGGAGTGTATATTAAGTAAAGATGGGCCCACTCCCATGTAGGACCTTGTGGACGCAATAGTCGTTCCTGGACGAAGTTGATTATTATATGATATTTATTCCCAACACGGCCCACTTAATTTAAGGAAAAAGGCATATTGTACGGTTCTTTTGCCTCAGACGCCAGACAGTGACACACCTTCGACGAATTTTCAATTCCGGCCTGCAAAGTAGCAACACACATAGGCCATGGTCGGTTGCTACACAGAGTGCCGTCCGCTGTACAGCGGGCTCGGCCTGAGCACTTGCCTAAGGTCATAGACCTGGCACGTTACACACTTTCTTCATTACAATACCAGCTAACGCAATTGATGATATCTTATTTTACTCACGGACGAATCTCAATTTAAGGTGGTAATTCATCCCACACTTCGCTGCCACATGCTGAAGTTCCTCCACACTGCACACTGGGGAGAGTACAGAATGAGGGCTATAATGTGGTATCATGTATATTGGATCAGTGTTGATGCCACCACATAGCTATAGGGGCCGCCCACTCCCTGGCTGGAAACCCCTACTGTTTTTCCAGGATGAAGGTCGAAGAACCTATGTGGCGTCGGTAGACGCAATAAAAGGGAATTAAATATTACTTCATTTATTTCTCCGTATACAGCTCGTTTCTGTATCTTCGGCGGTGACTTGTGGCTTTCCAAGCCAGCAAATAATCTAAAGAATCCAGCGGCTAAATCAGGTTGCTGTAGTTCGCTGCATCAGACTTTTGCATAGACCGGTGACTTCTAGTAAGCTGGTTGCCATCCGCTGTCCCTCCCAGGTCACTGCCCGTATTGTCCCATCAGATGGACTACGATGTCGGATGCCATGAGGTCATGTAGAATGATAATCCTAGCCCCCAGTTCGGTAGGCCGACTGCTTCAAGCGACGCTGGGGATTAGAGAAGTTTGTGCCCCATGCTGGCACGGTGCCGGTATGCCTCTGGACTACCATTTAGTGGCTACTGGTACTGGAAGCTGTCTTCTATCATCCATGGCTACGGATCAGTGGTCATCTCGTAAGACGGCAGGAGTATGACCAGTACTGGAACAATCTCATACGCAAGATGTCACAGGACAATAATCAGAGAATCGCGTGCGAACAACCAAAAGCCATCGCTCCTACTGATCGCCTGACTGTAGCCTAATGAGGCGGAGTATTTATGACATCAAGGAGAGGGTCTGCTTTTTGATGTCATTCGTCATGACCGAATCGGTTCTGCTCTTTAACAGTTGTCAGCGGTCTTCCGTTATGTTACATTTGCTTAACCAATTTGTTTTAGTGTTTAAACTGCAACCGCTGATATGTGTTGTTGCGTCCTTAGCGTTTCTTACATACAACTACGAGAGTAGCGGAGGTAGGTTGGTCTGCAGTCATCTAACAATTTGCCACGAGAGGTTGGTCGGCAATCGTCAAACAGTGTCCCACTCAGCTCGCTCGCACTTATACACAGAAGTGTCGATGCCTCGCTCCAGTGACAGACTGTGTCGAACTGTTTGTGCTTAGCAGCAACCTCGTTTTGGTACTTCCGTTTGCTTGAACAATACAGTTCTGTTCGAACTTGGAAAATTCCACTATTCCGTTCCCTTATTTACTTGATGGGAAACATAACAAACGAACTGGAACAGCTAGGCCTGTGTTCACAGTGAGTCAGCCCCGGCGCGATGTTGAAACTCATCGACATGCCCTGACCATTCCTGGAAAAAGAGTACATATTCGTTTCGTAGGACCATTCTGTGGATCAGTGTGGTTGCTAGTAGCTGACCTCCTCTTTACTTTCCATATAAGGCACGGATAATTACCGCCACCACATCAATTATCATCCGTCCCTTCTCCATCATATTTACAACAGAAGGAGCGCTTTCCACCCTGATTTCCAACAGCTTTCATGGAACGGTATCTGCGTCTGAGTTGTTTTATAAACACAACGGCACTGAGAACCTTGAAACGTCTCTGTGAAGTCGTTTCATAAGACGCTTGTCAAATTCCGTACAACTTATTCACTTTACTACCAGATTTTAGCTCAATTCATGAACTCTTCCAGAAAGACTGAGTACTCAAATAAGGCCTATTGAATATTATGTATGTTTTAATGTGGGGTTTTGTTTTGTGGGAAACGATGAGTTGGTCATCGCCTGCTGGGAGCAGACGATGTTGCTTCTCGTTCGAAGGAAAGCACAGGATGACCAACTTAGGTTTCCAATACCTGAACAGAGAGGTTTACTTATCTTAGTCGAAGGCTGTGTCGAACGCTGTTATTGTGTGTGAGGTTGGTGACGGAGGGCTACCCCTCTGGTGGCTTCCGCTGCACGGGGAGCTAGGTAATCTCGAAAGAGAAAGGGGCACTCTTCGGTGAACGCTTAGTGAGCACGGATCGTAGCTCTTAAGGGGGGTTTCAGGTGATAGGAAGCAACTTGAGTTAGGACTTCGTTATGTTTAACTGTTGAAATACTTAAGAACTTCAGCTTAACTGAAGCGTGTGAAGCGAGTTATTTTTCCGAATGTGCCATAATTATATTGCTTTAAATAGGCGATTTTTTCGTGTTTGAGTTAAAAGTGTTGAAGCTGCATTTGTCTTTTTGTGTCGATAATTTCTGTAAGAATATCTGTTCTTTCGTGCGCTTTCTACAAAGCAGCACAACAGTTTGATTCGGAATGCACCACGTGATCTAGTTCGGCCGTTGGCAAGCAGCAGACGCAGTTAGTATGTTGAATAATTATCGCACAACTTCGTGCATTGTTTAAACCTCTGTACAGAATAGTGCATGCGTAGAATCATAATGCGATTCTCAGTGAGATACTTTTATGGTATGAACGCAAAGGAGATGACAGTATCATTGTCTCCCACATCTCGATCGGCGAACGACTCAATTCCAGGAAGTGAAGCGTTTCCACAACGTACAATGCCTAGGGTAAACCAATCACAACCAGAATTTCCTGTAGCGACATCCAAAGTAAAATTCATCCTGCAGCCACGGAAGAATATAGGTCCATTCAGTATAACAGCTTGGACTGTTCCATTTCCTCCAAGTTTATTCTCAAGGATAATGATATGTTTGTAGACAGGAATGCAGTGACGACGTTGACGATACACACGACGACGAGGCATATTGCTTCAATGCTGTTGCAGAGAGAGGTGACAGCGGAATGGTTCCGCTGGCGTGCACTACTATACTACAAAGTAATAGTAAATATTAGTTTAAATGAAAATAAACTTTCCCACGTGAATGAGCAAATAAAATAAAGGATACATGCCGATATTAGTTTTTGGAAATTATGAAATTTATTTTTGGTCAAAATGTGTTATCCCGTATGCGCTGTAGTCTCTTTAGCAGCGCGCTGGGGCGTCCGGGCAGGACCCACCAACCCACCCCCTATTCCGCCCTCCGTGTAAATACTCATACATCATGCAGTTGCTGTATACTGTCATTCAGTGTGTTATAATAATATTTATTAATATTTTGTCAATTTGTAATTCTAACTTAAATATTTCTAGTCAAGCGCCAGTTCTGTGTAGTTAGGATGTGCAATCAAATACTTAGATACAATAAATAATCTACTTGAAAGATAAATTCTGTGGTGTTGATCTTACCTACTTACTCCGATTTCCAATCCTGAATTAATCAAGTTGCTTCATGCACGACATAGAGTGCTATTTATCTGGCTACTTAAAGAAATTTGCATACTTGCAATTAAATTATTAAAGTAATTAAACTAATAATTTTCCAGTTCCGTTTTTTCTAAATGGTTAGGAAGGGCTTGGGATGGTGGCGACCCTGAATTTTTGAATGTTTATCATTATTTGTGTGAGAGAAGCAACGAGAAATGCGAGATAACGTATATGGTTCGATGAGAAACGTCGTAAAGATAGTAACACGTTACAACCCGAGTACCGTCCCTTTCCATCCAGCGTCAATTTCAAGAGTGAAGTTTACGGTCAGGATCTTCAGATCGCAGACGCGCGATATAATGACGACAGCAGACTCTAGGGAAGCACTTACAAGCTTACTCTCAACTTACCGGTCCACGCCTGTAAATGGGCGTAGCAAGGCTGAAATTTTACATGGTTGCACCTCACCTATGAGGAACCATTCCCCTTATGAACTCTGTCAACTCTGACCGCAGGAATCGAATGTGTATTCCTCGGCCTCTGCATCACACTCAGTGCGGATGATCATATACTGTATTCTATTTATACTGAATAGGACAGAAGAAATAATACACACTTCTTCTGAATTGTACCGCGGTTACAACAGCATTAACACGTTACGTCTGGGAAATTCTGCTGTGTTTTGGGAAAAGAAGTAAATTTTAGCATGACAATAAGAAAAGTGTAGGTGTCACTTCATTCTCACCACTGATGACACTTTTCTGAAGAGGAAATAGGTACGAAGTCTGCGGAAGCTAATCGCTTTTTTTGTTACAATTTCGTCGGAATCCTGTAACGAAGTATATTTTAATACTGAACGTCTCCAACTGAAATCTACCAACGAATATAATTTCCATTCTTTAATAATTAAAAAAATATGACAACCATTCGCAGCACATAACGCATAATATTTTTGTTAACATCCCTGTTTAACGTGAATTCCTAAACTAACCTAAAAAATGTTTTGATATGTTGTTGCACCATGACTTCGGCAGCGGCTATGTACTGTTCCTTCAGCGATCAGTAAAACGACGTCATAGAGGAGGGAGCAGTCGTCAGCGCGATGTCTAGATCCTGTTTCACAAGACTGTGTATTCAGAGCGCGGGAACACTCATTCAGGACATTGACAGTGCAGAAAGCGCCGATCAGTACCTCTGAAAGGCAATGTTGGGATATCTTACAGGATTCTGGAGCATCTGGCCAAACAAGAAGACTAGATCAAATGAAGTCATCACCGTCCAGTGTCGCCGCCTTGCCACTTCAGTCCGATACGAGATACGAGATGGAAGTGTAAGCATTGGAGAAATACTCAGTAACTGGCTCAGATAATCAGCCTGCTATCGATATAAACCCGCCGCCAGCCGGAGTGGCCGTGCGGTTCTAGGCGCTACAGTCTGGAGCTGAGCGACCGCTCCGGTCGCAGGTTCGAATCCTGCCTCGGGCATGGATGTGTGTGATGTCCTTAGGTTAGTTAGGCTTAATTAGTTCTAAGTTCTAGGCGACTGATGACCTCAGAAGTTAAGTCGCATAGTGCTCAGAGCCTTTTATAAACCCGCCCAAGCGACAGCAACGTCACCTGGAGAAGAATGACTCCTAGTCAGACACACACACAAGGGGCATGTGGTATCAGTGCGAGTGCTGTCCGTATGTAGAATGGGGAAGACGTGCGATGCAATTGGCTCTTACCGAGTGCAGACTGAAGGCTCGGCACGAGCATTTTGGAAACTACAAGACTTTTCGGGTGTTCTAGGAGCGCTGTGGTGAGTGTCATCAACACGTGGCGAAGCCAAGGTGAGACCACGTGCAGACGTCGTGGGGTTGGCGGCCACCCATGTTACAGATGTCAAACGTCGTAGTTTGGGCAGACTGGTAAAACAGGACATGTGGCGAACTGTGGCTGAACTAAGATCAGACTTTAATGCTGAGCAGAGTACAAGTGTGGGTAACAATGGGCCTCCGCAGCCGACGACCCATGTATGTACCAATACCACGACATCGGCAACTACGAATGAAATGGGCGTAACTAACCTAAGGACATGACATACATCCATGCCCGAGGCAGGATTCGAACCTGCGACCGTAGATGTCGCGTGGTTCCGGACTGAAGTGCATAGAACCGCTCGGCCACCACGGCCGGCACGAGGGCATGCAAGGATGCAGTGGAGCTCGTGCAAGGCACCATGACAACCACGGAGTATCGTACACTGGTTGCAGGCCACTTACACCTCTTCATGACGATCATGTTTCCAGACGGTAGTGGCATTTTTCAGCAAGATACTGCGCCATGTCACGAGTTCAGGAATGTGATAGAGTAGTTCGAGCAACACAATGGCGATTTCCAGTTGACGTGTTGGCCTCCCAACTCGCAAGATCTGAAACCGATCGAATACATCTGGGATGTGATTGAACGTGGCATCAGAGCTCAGCGCTCCTCTCCATGGAATCTACGGGAATCAGGTGACTTATGTGTGCTGATGTGGTGCCAACTCCCTCCAGCGACCTACCAAGGCCTCAGTGCTTCCATGCCACGACGCGTTTCCACTGTTATCCGTGCCAAAGGTGGACATACCGGCTATTAGATAGGCGGTCGTAATGTCTTGGCTGATCAGTGTCTATACCACCAAATCAGACCCTCAGTCTCAGATGCTCTCACAATCGAACCGACCAATCCGACATGATGAAACATGTTCTGAAACTTTATATACAGGAAGAATACACCGAAAGAAACCCAGTCTCAAAATTTTAGCTGCTAAGGCACACTGCAAGTATTTGTTTTATTAAAAATTTTGAAACTTGTCAAATTCGCAGGCGGCTGGAGACACGTACACCCCTGCCGTAGCTGCAGCACACGCAGCATGTGCAAACCGTGGGTACATGTACTTGGTTGACGGCACGTCGGTGAACAGCTAACATAGCACAATGTGATCGTAATCTGCATAGGGAATTTCAGTTTCCGTTGGAAGTTTCTCTGACACATTTATTCACAGTTACTATTCTCTCGGATTTCCACCTCATTTAATATTTGTTATAATTAGCAGTTGCCTTCGCGGTATCACTAAATGTTAACAACAGAGATAAAACTGAATTAATTTTCTTTGTTATTTCTTGACGTATGCTTGCTAATAGCACCTGTCTTTGCGTAGCTTCAAGAGTTTCACAATAATGTGGACCCCAATTAATGTTTTCAACCTTGCAAAGATGAAATATGAAGAATTCAGTATGCAATCGAAACCACCTACTTCACCTGAAGACCTATATAAGTGAATTGGACATTCATTCCAATGATGTCGACGTTTCGCTAGAAGCTGTGGAAACAGTAAATAAGTCGGAAGATTTCGTGGATTGTGGTTAGAACAGTGACTGTTGTGTTAATTAAAGTCCAGAACCAAAATATAGTACCTTCCTAGGCCAGATGAAACGTTAGAGTAATAGCTGAGAGTGACAAAAGAAGGCAGTAAATTTTTTGGTTAAACAAAGGAGGGAGAAGACGCTTACACTTAAGCAGTACGCAAAGCCGGTTTCGTTTCGTAAAATCTGGACTTGAATTCTATAAATGGAAGAAAGGTTTCCATGAACTATGAAATATGCACCAAAATGAAACTCGCAAAAACTTGAAAGGAAAACTCTTCTAAATATTTAGAAATTCTTGTGAGAGTCAACGCAATGTTATTGAGCGAGATCTATGAGAATGGGCTCTCTGAATTGAAAATGAGATGACATTACTGATTATCAGGCTTCTTTAATCTAGTTAAACAGATTCTGGAAACTATACGGAAAATATGTCACGAAATTACGAGTTTACTTAGAGTAAACATCTAGAGAAGATGAGATTTTCACTCTGCAGCGGAGTGTGCGCTGATATGAAACTTCCTGGCAGATTAAAACTGTGTGCCGGTCCGAGACTCGAACTCGGGACCTTTGCCTTTCGCGGGCAAGTGCTCTAACAACTGAGCTACCCAAGCACGAGTCACGACCTGTCCGTAGAAGACGAAGTACTGGCGGAATTAAACCTGTGAGGGCGGGTCGTGAGTCGTGCTTGGGTAGCTCAGTTGGTAGAGCACTTGCCCGCGATGGGCAAAGGTCCCGAGTTCGAGTTTCGGGCCTGCACACAGTTTTAATCTGCCAGGAAGTTTCATCTAGAAAAGATGTCGTGAAGAGGTAATACTATAGAAAAATTCGTGGTTGGTGTGAAGAGGAAGCTTGTTCAAATGGTTCAAATGGCTCTGAGCACTATGGGACTTAACATCGGTGGTCATCAGTCCCCTAGAACTTAGAACTACTTAAACCTAACTAACCTAAGGACATCACACACATCCATGCCCGAGGCAGGATTCGAACCTGCGACCGTAGCGGTCACGCGGTTCCAGACTGTAGCGCCCAGAACCGCACGGCCACACCGGCCGGCCGGAAGCTTGTTGTTAGCCTCTAAAATGTTGCGTTTGAAGCCGATCAGTCAGGTTTCGTTCAAGAATTAAATGCAAGCTGCACCTTATCATTTTAAGCGAAAAAAGACAGAATCACGTTGCAGTCAATGAATGCTATGACACATTTGTATACAACAATGTCAGTGATAAGTATCACTGGGTTACTGTTTCCGAAACTTTATCTCTGTCTTCAGGAGCATCAAGGTGAATTAGGACAAAAAATTAAGACAAAGGACTATCTACTTGCAAAAGTCTTGAAATCGACGTTGCAAAATCTGGAAAAATGGGAAAGAATAATTTTCAGTGTTACATCCGAAACTTAATCTTACCGTTTGCAGAAAATAGTTCATTGCTTTTGATGGACTCTTGTCCTGGACAAAAGGAAACCTCGGTCTTTAGGATGACGACGAAATATAATTCGGCCGAGCTAATAGAGTGATTCAGCCTCTCAGTAAAAAAAAAAAAAAAAAAAAAAAGCTTTCAACAGTGTTAAGCATTTTTCAGATAATTGACGGACAATATAACTTCAGACAGATATTCGTCATTTTAGATTTATCAGCGGAACACTATTGTTAAACTTCAGTCACCTCTGCATTGTCAATTTGCATCGTCACACTTCGTGAATTTGATCACGTCTGCCTGGTACGCTGCACAATATGCAGAACAACGGCCACTACCATTTCTTACTACATTCCCGTTCTATCTAAATAAAACACCAGTAATTACTGTGAAGTGCTGAAATGCATTGATTTTTGTTTTATCAGGTGTGCCTAGTGTACGAAAAATACTTGTTTTTGTCATCAGTAGACACTTCTCGTTTTTGTGATGACTACAGGGAATGAACAACAAACTGTTTCATTGCTAGCAAAATACAGAATATTCACACTGCTACAGAAACCGTTAGAAAATGTTTGATATCAACAAATTATTATTCAAACTGTCAATTGTATGACAGTCACACCTCTGAAACAGTTTGACAGTCGATATGAACTTCAAGTTATAAAAAAAACTAATGATCTGAGACATTTTTGGAATTGTTTGACTGCTTAAGTTAACGTGGGTGCACTTTGTGCTTCACACAGCGTCCTGTTGTCTTGACTGCGTCTGCTTATTCGCCGGTTCGTACACTGGGCAGGAATGCCTGTAGAAACAATGGCTGTTGTAGGCTCTTTTTCGTATGACAAAATGAGAAACTTTAATATTTTTAAAAGTACTTTCAGTGCGCCTTAGCAGCTAAAATTTTGGCATTGCATTTCCTTAGCTGTATTCCACCTGCATGAAAAATGTTAGGGTCGGTTTCGGCATGTCGGATTAGACCATTCCCCTGTCGAATGCTTCCAGGTGGTATCCAGGGGTCTCAGTGATGCAGAACATCACAGCCTACGCCAGCCGTAAACTTCGACACGAAGACCAAACGAAGCAAACAGACAAATTCTATTGACTTCGATTCCAATAGCTGCACATGTCCGCCTGAGCTGGAGTTTGTGTGCAGACAACTTAGCGTCTTCGCATCATTGGGTTAACCTTCTGCGTGACTTCCTTCTTCTGGTGATCGTGTCGCTGGCGGCTCATGGGCTCGAGCCCGGGCTAGGGGCTTCCGAGCTACACTGCTGCTGTTCATTTCTCTTTCTGGGCCATCGTTGTTACTGATTGCCGACCACTGCAAGCATCGGACCTTCGACATCGGACATGCTGGATACCACACTTTCAGTTACAGTGTGTTGTCGCTGGGGCCGCCGAGCGATCATAACCTTCCCGTACCAGTGTGAAGGCATTAGGCGTCAAGGCTGCACGGCAGCGCGAACGTCAGCAGCAGCTGTTTGTCGTGCAGTTTGCCTGCCAGCAGACGAAACGCTAACACCAACTCGCCATGCGCTTACGGCATCCTACACTACGTGATCAAAAGTATCCGGACACCCCCAAAACATACGTTTTTCATTTTAAGTGCATTGTGCTGCCACCTACTGCCAGGTACTTCACATCAGCGACCTCAGTAGTCATTAGACGTCGTGAGAGAGCAAAATGGGACGCTCCGCGGAACTAACGGACTTCGAACGTGGTCAGATGACTGGGTGGCACTTTTATCATACGTCTGTAAGTGAGATTTCCACACTACTAATCATTCCTAGATCCACTATTTCCGATGTGGTAATGAAGTGGAAACGTGAAGGGACATCTACAGCACAAAAGCCAACAGGCCGACCTCGTCTGTTGACTGACAGAGACCGTCGGCAATTGAAGAAGGTCGTAATGTGTAACAGGCAGACATTTATCCAACCATCACACTGGAATTCCAGACTGCATCAGGAACCACTGCAAGTACTATGACAGTTAGGCGGGAGGTGAGAAAACTTGGATATCATGTTCGAGCGGCTGCTCATAAGCCACACATCACGCCGGTAAATGGCAAACGACGCCTCGCTTGGTGTAAGGAGCATAAACATTGGACGAAAGAACAGTACAAAAACGTTGTGTGGAGTGACGAATCACGGTACACAAAGTGGCGATTCGATGTCAGGGTGTGATATGGCAAATGCCCGGTGAACGTCGTCTGCCAGCGTGTGTAGTGCCAACAGTAAAATTCGGAGGCGGTCGTGTTATGGTGTGGTCGTGTTTTTCATGGAGGGGGCTTGCACCCCTTGTTGTTCTACGTGGCACTATCACAGCACAGGCCTACATTGATGTTTTAAGCACCTTCTTGCTTCCCACTGTTGAAGAGCAATTCGGGGATGACGATTGCATCTTTCAACACGATCGAACACCTGCTCATAATGCACGGCCTGTGGCGGAGTGGTTACACGGCAATAACATTCCTGTAATGGACTGGCCTGCACAGAGTCCTGACCTGAATCCTATAGAACACCATGGGATGTTTTGGAACGCCGACTTCGTGCCAGGCCTTACCGAACGACATTGATACATTTCAGTGCAGCACTCCGAGAAGAATGGGCTGTCATTCCCCAAGAAACCTTCCAGCACCTGATTGAATGTATGCCTGCGAGAGCGGAAGCTATCATCAAGGCGAAGGGTGGGCCAACACCACATTGAATTCCAGCATTACCGATGGAGGGCGCTACGAACTTGTAAGTCATTTTCTGTCAGGTGTCCGGATACTTTTGATCACATAGTGTATGTGACTGAGACTACTCTATCTTTGTAACTTTCATGAATAAAATGTTATTACAACCACGGATGGTACGTTCATGGTTGGTTGTATGAGTGCAGTCACCGCAACACCCACAGCCCATGTGCATGTGGGAAGACGGCTCTCCATCCTGGGTTGCTATCAGCCATTATCTAGTCACCGTAAGGATAACGTCCTGACCCCACAATGGTAAAATATATAATAAATTTTCCTCTAGGATAGTAGTTGCAAGTGGCTCGTGAAACGAATCAGTCATGTTTTTTTCGAATGGAACTATGCTGCTTTTTAGTCCGAGAAACGTAGTTCTGTAACTGTGGTGACTGTGATAACTTGCAGAACCCTGGCGACTACCTATTCAGGTAAAAAGGTTATCAGTATCTTTGAGAAACTGAACGAAGTTTGAGGTGAGTACGTTCAGACCCTTACTCTGTAAGAAGAAGGAACAAAGACAAGGTACAATACCTGGTGTGATTTTTTTCATTTTTGTTGAATCACTGAGGTGTAGAAAGAAAATCTTTGGGTGCGTTTGAATTCCAGACGTTCATTGTTAAAAACACACTGAGTTACAGTATTACACCGGAATTACAATCGATGGAGAGATTTAGAGTAATTTCACTTGACTTGTTAACCTATTATTCTTTCAGAGAAGCAGAATAAGTGACGATGTTTGAAATCGTGGCTTCGTGTAAAATTTTATTTCTTTTACCAAAACACAGAGGAGATTACAAAACAGCCCAACAATAACACGCTAATGCAGTTGCTGTTGCGGAGGCACCATGAAACAGAGCACTATTAAACGAGCAACTAAGGACAAGATAGGTCGGTAACGTAAGAGAAAGCCCATTGTTATTAAAAAATAAACCTGTCATTTTTGTCACTTACGCTGATACAGACCCATACGAATTCTAACTTCACCAGCTGTCGATTACCCTTTAAAAGGTTACATTGTCCCATTGTAAAAATCTATGGTTACCTATATATCCTCACATATAAAAACAGGGCCGCAAGTCATCTAAGCTGCAGCGTAACGGCCCACATCACTCTAATTCAGAATTCAAAAGTCTTTGTTTCAATATTTGTGAGGTAAGTCCTTGTATAATCGTAAAAGAGGTTGACGTAAATGTTTCCTATGGATTCATTAGGCTGAATTTTTCGGTGGACAGCTGATATGAATTAAAGCAGCATTAAACTATGTTCCCAGGGCTGCCCAGACGAACACTTGTCACTTCAGTTGACAAAATCGTTAAGACCTTTAAAGGTTTGGTTAAGGAAATTTTGGCACTTTGAAGCTGTATTTCAATAGCTTCATAAGCATAAAGAAGAAACGAAGGAAGGGAGATTGTGTTTAACGTACCGTCGACATCGAGGTCATTAGAGTTGAGCACCCGATCGAATGGTGCCAAGGATGGGGGAAGGAAATCGGTCGTGCCCTTTCAAGGCAACCATCCCGGCGTTTTTCTGGAGCGATTTAAAAAATAAAATAAAAAAACACTCCGAAGGGTATACATTTGAGGCACTTATGGAACCAACCACTGTCTCGAGAGGTGGCCACTAAGAGCAAAATGTTGGGATGGCTTGGGAGAGTGGCAAAGCAACATGTTCGGTGGTCAAGCGCCGGCGAACAAGAGAGTGTAGCGTCTTCACTCCGCCCATGCAGGCACCACGCGACTCCGTTGACCGTGGAGAGTGACCAAAGTCCACTAAAAGAGTCCCTTTTTTAGTGATCATTACTGTGAGAACCTTAGCAGGTCGGCCCCATGCTCTGAAGCCATGGGAGACTGTGGGTGGTCTGCCCAGCATCCAAGCTTGTAGCAAAGAATTACGAAATCTCAATATCTACATCTACATCTACATTTATAATCCGCAAGCCACCCAACGGTGTGTGGCGGAGGGCACTTTACGTGCCACTGTCATTACCTCCCTTTCCTGTTCCAGTCGCGTATGGTTCGCGGGAAGAACGACTGCCGGAAAGCCTCCGTGCGCGCTCGAATCTCTCTAATTTTACATTCGTAATCTCCTCGGTAGGTATAAGTAGGGGGAAGCAATATATTCGATACCTCACCCAGAAACGCACCATCTCGAAACCTGGACAGCAAGCTACACCGCGATGCAAAGCGCCTCTCTTGCAGAGTCTGCCGCTTGAGTTTGCTAAACATCTCCGTAACGCTATCACGCTTACCAAATAACCCTGTGACGAAACGCGCCGCTCTTCTTTGGATCTTCTCTATCTCCTCTGTCAAGCTGACCTGGTACGGATCCCACACTGATGAGCAATACTCAAGTATAGGTCGAACGAGTGTTTTGTAAGCCACCTCCTTTGATGATGGACTACACTTTCTAAGGACTCTCCCAATGAATCTCAACCTGGCACCCGCCTTACCAACAATAAATTTTATATAATTCCACTTCAAATCGTTCCGTACGCATACTCCCACATATTTTACAGAAGTAACTGCTACCAGTGTCTCTTCCGCTATCATATAATCATACAATAAAGAATCCTTCTTTCTATGTATTCGCAATACATTACATTTGTCTATGTTAAGGGTCAGTTGCCACTCCCTGCACCAAGTGCCTAACCGCTGCAGATCTTCCTGCATTTCGGTGCAATTTTCTAATGCTGCAACTTCTCTTTATACTACAGCATCATCCGCGAAAAACGGCATGGAACTTCCGACACTATCTACTAGGTCATTTATATATATTGTGAAAAGCAATGGTCCCATAACACTCCCCTGTGGCACGCAAGAGGTTACTTTAACGTCTGTAGACGTCTCTCCATTGAGAACAATATGCTGTGTTTTTGTTTATCAGGCGACAGTGCGGAACTGTATCGAACGCCTTCCGGAAGTCAAGGAAAATGGCATCTACCTGGGAGCCTGTATCTAATATTTTCTGGGTCTCATGAACAAATAAAGCGAGTTTAAGAAAAAAATTACTGTCTCTACCTTCATCGAGCGGGTGGCCCCTGCACACTCTTTCCCCGAGTATCAATGTTTAACAAAGTTTAATGACTGAATATTATGGCTTCCTTGGACAGACAGTGTGGGAACAGGGCGTTGTGTACTAACGGGGTGGGGGTATCATTATTATTATCGCATTAAAAATAAATAGCGGGCGTATTGTATAGCTTCATACATTTGACACAATGTTTTGAGAAAAGTCGACGGTAATGGTTACAATCGGTTTATTTTTGTTACATCTTTTGGGTCTCCTTGCCTTGTTTTTTCATTCGATTACAAAACTTTGGCCTTGCCACGTCTTACCTCAAACGCTCAGATGGTTGGTCTGGTCGACGGCTAGCTAGTGCTAGCGGCAGCGGGGAGAGCATTGCGTGTAGGGGCGATGCTGCACAGGTGCAGTGGACACAGCTGCGAGGTAGGCCTCTGTGTATGGCCGCAGGGCGTAGCTGAGCTGCACAGTTGTCGTGGTGTATGCCCTAGATGGTGTCACGGCAAGAAAAGTCCCCAAAACTGCAGCACACCATCTGGTGATTAATACTAAGAGACCCAGGGGGAGCGTTTACAAAATGAAATGAGTTACATGCAATAGCCGTGCTTTCCCCTGAGGTTACATTACTTCCACCAGTGACGGAAGAAAACTAGTAGTAATTAAGTTGTAAACTAGTCTTTTCTTTGCTACTGACAATATGAACCTAATTTTTTTCCACTGGGTACAAAGGTTCCAACGGCCTATCCGCAGTGGTAACACCGGTTCCCGTCAGATCACCGAAGTTAGGCGCTGTTGGGCTGGGCTAGCGCTTGGATGGATGACCATCCGGTCTGCCGAGGACTGTTGGCTGGCGGGGTGCACTCAGCCTTTGTGAGGCAAACTCAGGACCTACTTGATTGAAAAGTAGCGGCTCCGGTCTCGTAAATTGACGTACGGCCGGGAGAGGGGGTGTGCTGATCACATGCCCCTCCATATCCACATTCAGTGACGCCTGTGGGCTGAGGGTGACACGGCGGCCGTCGGTACCGTTGGGCCTTCCAAGGCCTATTCTGACGTACTTTAGAGTTTAGTTTTAGGTACAACGGTACTGATTTAAAACTAAGTGTCCCATTTTAAAAACACTTCATATTAATAATCTCATACCTATCCATGCGTATGTAATGGGGGGGGGGGGGGGGGACTCCAAGCTTTACTAGCTGTTGCCTCGTGGCGGGCACTCGGGTATTAATAGGTTCAGGCAGTTTGCAGACGCGTTCACGATAATCTCTTCTGTATAAAAACCGCACAACAACACCGAGCAGAACTAGGGCCAGTGGAGTGGAAATTCTGCTAGGCAATGTCACAGTTAACATACGTTCCTGCCAGTGCCAAACCGCGTGTTGAAGACGTAGTATCAATGCGTGATAGTCAAATAAAAATGATTCTCCCGAAACCTATTCTGTGTGGGCAAACAATAAGACACAAGGATTACTTATAAATTAGAAACGACTTACCTTCTGTAAATATGGGACAAATCTCAATGAGTATTTCCTTAAAGTTATTCAAGTTTTGTATTAATTTCACCGGCCGGAGTGGCCGAACGGTTCTAGGCGCTTCAGTCTGGAACCGCGCAACCGCTACGGCCGCAGGTTCGAATCCTGCCTCGGACATGGATGTTTGTGATGTCCTTAGGTTAGTTAGGTCTAAGTAGTTCTAAGTTCTAGGGGACTGATGACCTCAGATCTTAAGTCCCATAGTGCTCAGAGCCATTTGAGCCATTTGAGTATTAATTTCGTAGTTGTGGATATTTTTGGTTTACTACAGCGAGTCAATCAAGTTTTTATATACAAAGCCCAAGGTAGCCTATATCATTTCAGGGTTAATAGTGTAGTTTTTTAGGTGATAATGTCCAATAATTATTATGCTAATGTGTTTCTGGGAAAACCGGATAAATGATACAAATTTAAATGCTAAAATGGTTGTATTGCCGTGTCCATCACCTGTTTCAGTGTAGCCCATACATGGGACGCAGTGAAACAAATTTAAGATTGATTTAAAATTATAATTGCAGATAGAAAAATTTCTCTGCTTTGAAAGTTGTATTCTATAATGTGCTAACAGGTATTTGTTTATCCTATATATTACACTGTTATTGTAATAAATCAAAATGTATTTACAACTAAATATATATTATTTGTTTCGCTCCACCTCATGTTCCCCTACTGTTAGGAGAACTCGGAGCACAATGGGATAGTGGGCAATAACGGGATTGTGTTGTTTTCTAAATTTGAGACTGCTGTGACCTATTATAGTGACATGTAGTTATGTCTCTGAATGGAAGGAAAGGTGCTAGAGCCATTTTGACTTGATCTGGAAAGCTATTTGTAAGCGAACGGTTGTCCTTCACGATTTCAATTACTTTTTTATAACTTTTGGTGAATTTTAACTCAAGATAAGCTATTAAATGTTAATTGTAAGCTCCTAAATGAAATGTAATCTTAAAGTGAATGCCATTCACTGTGTGTTAGTTGTATAATATGTTTCAGTTAGTGAGTTATATGCTCCATAACAGCTTCTAACCTGAAAAGCGCTTTTGGGACGTAACGGGACAGGTCAGACTGGGGTAATTTCCCGTTCTGCTCAGTTATTTTTTGATGTTAGTAGATTTCAGATTATTTCTTTCTGTTTTCCTCTTAGCTTTTCCAGATAGTGTGAACTTAAACTGGAAAGACTAATATTAAATCAGTGGAAATTGCAGTTCCGTTCGTTTTATCTTCTGAAATTGGAGTTTTAGAAGCATCCAAGGGGTTTAACATACCCAAATTAACTTTCGAGTGATGCTTTCGTAAATCTAAGAATGTTATCAACTAAAGAGTTGACAAATCAAGCGTAAAATTTAAAAATGTGTTCACAGCAGAACACGAATACGATCTGATAGCATAACTGTAGTCAATAGAGAGCAGACTCTTGTGTCCAACGATGAAACATATCATATTGACATCATTAACAAAACGACTAGCAGATAGTATTCGCTTACCATACAGATTGGACAAAGAAACTTGTCTAGCTGGGCAGGATTGGGATATATGAGTTAGTACGATGGAGCTTAAATTGTCTATCTGTAAGATATAAAGTACACCTGGTGCGTGAGTGGTGGTATTCAATAAAGTAACAGGAAAAGTAATAGTAACCAGGACATTTTTAAAAATGGCATTACAATGTTTTCTTACTGTTAACTATTTATTGAAGATTCTTTTTCCTAATAATAAGCTGTTCATTAAAAAACTTAATGTCTTAGTTTTAAGGTGATATTCCTAAGTATTTCAACATCCATGCAATAATTTCAAAACAAAACTGCCTTGTGTCAATCTGATCCATGGGTGGAGCAGAATTGGAAACACGCAAACATTTCTTTGCAAAATGTGAAAAAGTACATAACATAGAGTTTTAAGTGATTTTCAAGTAGGGAATGTTAGGGTACACTACAACGTTATTTTTATACCTCTAAGAAGTGTTCCTTTACAATTCCAAAATTGTTAAACGTTAAGTATCCCATTCCGCCCCCTGTTCCCCTATATTTCATAATTTCTTTGAATTCACAAATGTCATGTTCTTATAAAAACTGATGTTTACTAGAAATCTCTTGTAGGCATCACTCACACACTTTTGCTAAAATTTCCACAATCTAGCCCAAAAGGCATTTTGTCCTTCCCAGTAGAATCTTTCAGTGCCTTAACTTCTTCAGTACCGAGCCATACTTAAGGGTCATATAGATTTAAATTCTGTAACTTCTCGTTCTTTCTTAGAAACGAACATTTGATAAAACTGACCTCAAAAATTATGATAAATCTATTACTCTCTGCACATTTTTCTTGCACAGAAACTTCCTGTGACTGAAGCGTCGCATTGAACTGATTAATGAGTGCAAGTACGTGGTTTAAAAAAAATGAAGAGAAGCCTTTCTGTAGGGATTTTGAAGTTCAGAAAATATATTTTTCTTTACAACATTCGTATTCTCGAATGCCGGTACCATAAATACCTCAACAAGAACGTCCCAGTGTTGCCGTGCATGATTAACACAGTTCGAACGTGCTACATACCTTGGGCCTTAAATTTTTGATTGAGGAGAACGCATGGACTTCTGAAAATCTTCTAATATATTCTGGCGCTTTGGAGGCGAGAAAAAGCTGTAAATATTCGACATAGCTATGGATTTCTTGTGAAGCAGTTATGGCAACCAAATTAACTGAGTGGCAAAAACAACCGTTGACAGTTATGTCGAAGTCTTCGCTTATTGATTCTTACCTAAAATGACGTGTGCATTATGAGCACAAAACCCAACAACATCATCAACAGATAACTTGAACCTCTCTGTACAGTTTTTGAAAATGTTGTACAGACCTTCGTCTCCACCTATGGGAATGACATCAAAAAGTTGTTTTGACTTCAGAATTGTCTATGTATCTCACTAAGATTCTCACTAACCTGATATTCCTGATATCTAAACTCTCATCTACAAGGATGGTAAATGCGTTGTTTCTTAGACCGTTACTTAACTCGTCCCTAATATTTGCTGAGAGTGCATTCTTAACAATGCTTGTGCATTTTGCGCGACTCTGAATTACTGTTTTTTTCACTGATGAATCCAGTCTTCTGTCAGCCACTGTAGCATTCTTTTGCTCTTTCTCTGAGTTACATATCTGAAAACAAAAGTAATAACATTAAATCGGATTGCAAGAAACTTTTAGCAAAACTTAATACGAATAGTGATACGTCTGAGCACCAAGCTTTCAGTGCAGAACATGCGAATGTTTTTGCTCCAGGCTGCGAAAACATTTGGTTAGCTGACAGTGCTGCGTCAAAACATATGACATCACACAAAGAGTGGTTCAACACATTTAAGCCAATTCAGTCGGATGACTCATTTGTCCAGATTGGAACCAATTCGATCGTCAAAGCAGAAGGCATTGGATCAATTGAAGTATTGTCATTAGTTGAGGGCAAATGGCAACTCCGCACTTTGGAAAACACATTATATATATATTCCTCAGTTAAAGAGAATTTATTTTCAGTGGGAGCAGTCACAAAAAGAGGAATAAAAGTTATTTCTGACGACAAGAGAATGGAATTTCGCAGTTCAGGTCTAATGGCAGCAGGAATTAAGATGGACAATCAGTATTATCAAATGTTGTTTAAATGTCCAGATGTACTACAGGCAAATCCTACTTCCCCGAATTCCACCATGATCTTGCATGAGAGACCTGGGCACATTCATTTACGTGATCTCAAGAATATGGTTGATCTGACTTAATACCTGGGTTCAATATGAAGAAAGTTGAAAATCTTCATTACGAAGCGTGTCAGAATGGCAAGATGAAAAGAAAATCTTTCAATTCAAACTTGGAATCAAAACTGAAAGTTACTGGAGGATTTATTCACGTGTTTCTGAGTGGATGGATGAGTAAACCGTCTCATGGAGGTGCCCATTTGTACATAGTTTTCAAGAATGATTCCACTTCATACCGGTTCGTGTATTTTCTTAAAAGTAAGCATGATACTTTCCCTGTGTTTCTGGAATTTCAGAGACTGATTGAAAGACAAACTGTAAGCAAGATCGAAGTTCTGAGAAATGACAATGAAACCGAATTCATAAATAAGCAATTTGAAGATTATTTCAAGCAAAATGGTATAATACATGAGAAAATAGATCCCTATACACCTCATCAGAATGGCCAAATTGAACCAGAAAACAGGCCCATTGCTGTGTGTGCACGCACTATGTTATTAAGGACTGACTTGTCTCACGAATTGTGGGCAGAGGCAGCAAATTGTGTTGCATATATCTTAAATCGCTGAACATATAGGGCAAACGACAATGTTACGGCATATGAAAAATGGTTTGGGAAACCTCCTTCATTAGGACACATGAGGAAGTTTGGATCAGCACATTACGTACACATTCCTGATAAATTTAGATCAAAGTGGGATAGTAAATCAAAGAAATTGATCATGGTTGGCTGTGATGGGTATATACCAATTATCACCTCTACGATCCTGAGACAAAGAAAATTACAATCTCCTGCAATGTCTTTTTCGGTGAAGAACAAACCCATAGCTTAAACATAGAACAAAGATATACTGAATTTTACCTGGGAGACCATGCTGCAGAAGACATTCAAGAGGGATTTGAAGAGGATGATACTGGTGAACAAACGAAAAAAAATCAAAAATATTTTCGACAGGAATCCGAAGGGGATGCACCTGCTCGTTTTCGGGACGAAGATATAGCTTGTTCTGCCATTATCTATGAACCTCAAACTTTTGAAGATGCAATGGCATCAGAAGAGTCATCAAAGTGGAAACAAGCAATGGAAGAGGAAATGATATCCATGAAGGACAAAACTTGGGATCTAGTACCATTACCACACAACTACAAGGCAGTTGGATGTAAGTGGGTTTATTGTGTGAAGCAGAATTCTGAGAGAAAAGTTAACTGCTTTAAAGATAGATTATGTGCAAAAGGTTGGTATTGAAACAACACCGATTTTATTCCAAAGTATCGTTATCCAAGATGGCGGCGATGACGTCATCCAAGATGGTGGATTTTAGCGGGAAGTTTGAATTCTAGCGGGAAAGTGCCACGCCCCCCCCTCCCCTCGGCCAGAAAAATGGCACGAATTTCAAATTCCAATTTGATAATGCGTCACACCTAGGAAAATGCGGGAAAAATGGACTTGTCTTTATTATTTAACCAGTTGCAAGCACATGTGTTCGCCACTGGGTCTGGACTCCAACTGACTTAGTTCATATCATGGCCACCACAGAGCGCCACCGTGATGTCATCCAAGATGGTGGATTTTTGCGAGAAGATACGGCCTACCTCCACTAACCTAGCCCCCCCCCCCCCCACCCCAGATATGGTGGGAAGTTCAAATTCGAGTACGATAATGGCGAGAAAAAGGGACTTGTCTTTATGATTTAACCAGTTTCAAGCAGATGTGTTCGCCACTGAGTCTGGACTGCAACTGGCTTAGTTCATATCCGTGCCATCAGAGGACACCACCGTGACGCGGTGCGAGAGAGAAAGCTGACGATCCTCAGTCATCTCTTGACATCACAGACCCGCGAACGGCCGAGCGCTCCCTCCATACACGCTCTGGACATAGTCTTTCGTAAATATTCTAACACTCACATCCCGCATCTAACGTATGAATTGCCCAAGTACTTATTCCATTTAAATTTTAATTTACCACTTCGATATTCAATGAACAACTGACAAGTTTCACATTTTCCCACTAGGGGCGCGGTGTTCCTTCATGACCTAGCCCCCCCCCCCCCCCAAGAATGCTGCACTCTTATTGGCCACGTGATTTGACTTCATATAGGTACGAAAAGATGTTCACTATACTTTCAACTACCAAGTTTCAACTACTTTTCAAGGTCCACACCGCCACCACTTCCTAGGAGCCGCCGCGGAGTTTGAATTCTGGCAGTAAAGAAACGTCAGTTGCGCTTTCGCCATCAACCTAAGAAAACTGTTGCAAACGAAGCTCACCACCACTAACTCAAGCCTCCAGAGTGCAACCTCTTCGTAGGGGTTGCTGGTAAAAGGACTCAGCCTGCACTAGGCTGATGGAGAGAGGAAGGAATGTACTTTATTTATGTGGAAGCAATTTATTTAGTGGTGGAGTATATGTATCACGGAACACACGCTCAGACATGCCCCACATCATACAGAACAGCAGACTACTCCTACATAACTCATCTATAATGCTCTACACACACACACACACTTGCTAATTGTAAACCGTCAAAAATAACACATTGCACAACCTGCAGACATGTGAGCCACTAGTAAATAATGAAAAGCATTTACGTCCAGATAGCCAAACAATTCGTAAATTGTCAAAATAATAATCCATCTAAAAGACTCTGCTTGCTAATCGTCAACTGTCGAAATCATACACAAACTTTTTTTTAAAGAATTAGAGGCAGCAGTACCACCACCAAGTATATTCGCCACTGATTCCATAGCCCAACTGACTTAGTTCATATCCATGCCACTAGAGGACGCTGTAGTGACGTCAGGTGATGACGCAAGTAGCGTGGTCTAAGATGGCGCCACCTAGTGGGTTCACCACGAGCTCCAGACCCCAACTGTCTTAGTACATTTCGTCGCCGCCAGAGGACGCCTCCGTAACACCAGCTGATGAGACAAGTACACTTATCCATGATGGCGGCAAACCGTATGTTCTCCACGAGGTCTGATGCTCAGTACCACCAGCAGAGGACGCTGTCGTCCTTTTCGTGATGTAAACCAAGATGGTGTGGGAAAATGGTGGCAAAAAGACTCAGCCTGCTCTGGGCTGCTGGGGAGAGTAAGTATGGAGTGCACTCTATTTATTTTCAAACGACTTCTTTAACAATAGAGTATATGCATCACACTGATATAAAAGATCCACCCTGATGTGCTTGGGGCCATGTTGCACAGCCCACAGACACGCAACCAACTCGTAATTTCAGTACACAATAACAAACTGCTCCTAAATAATTTTTCACACTGATGTGTACACACCCTCAGTATTCGTTAACTGTCCAAATAGCACATAGCAGGGCCTACAGAGCCACTCGCGAAATAATGCAATCAACGCGCACAAGCAGAGTAGAGTACACAGGAGGTAGCGATAAGTGATGCATCAGTCAGATGTCAAACTGCGCACAGCCCGTGCTCGGCTTCTGCAAGCATGAGGTGGCGGCACCCTCATTCATACGTAACACCTGAGAAATTCCTATCCGCTAGACACCGATGATGACGCAATTGCACGTATAGCCGACGCTGACGTCAGCTGTCAAAGCACTCACAGACCTCCATTTAGGGCCGCACGCCACAACACATGCGAAGTGAGGCAGCTGCAGTTCGGGTCTCGCGCACTCCGTCACAGTCCCCGAGATGGCGTCGTCGAACACCGTTGAAAGTTGCATGGCTCTACACAGTCACCATTATACTGTCATAGCATTCCAAAGCACGTTGACGCCAGTGTCATATTCGAGGCATCTCCAGCCGCCACTTGTGTTTACCATTGAAGGCAGAAATCCACAGAGCGTGTTGACACACATGTTCAACCGCACGTACCTGCCCCATCTTGACTGACACATCGCCATCTGAAACATTCTCAATGTAATTCTTACATCACATAGCTTCGTGGAAAAAAAAAAAATCAGCTAAGTCCAGCTCTCCGTAATTTTATAGTGCCTCAGAAATAGTTAACGCTCGCTTTCTTGCTGTCTCAGCTTGCATGCGCCAAAATTCCTGCCCTAACAGAACCTGTTTACCAAAATATCGCCGAATCCAGTCTTCCTCCTGGACATAACGTGATAGCCTTCCTGCTCTCAACATACGCAAATGTTCTCACCGCTCCTATATCACACCACAATCAATCGAGCATTTTCTTTCTAGGGCTTTCTGTCGTTATTTTGCAAAGATTGTTAACTGCAATGACAGTTCCCTCAATCTATACACCCCCAACCTGTTCTTTCTTTCTACAGACGTTACACTCAGTGGTAATACCCTATTATACACTGATCACCATTTCGCACCGAAACTAAACATCGCAAAATTGTCTACAGGTCATCAAATACATACGATACTTGCAAGAATATTGGAGCGTCAAACCGATCTCCAACCAGGGAATATATCACCGAGTACTGTCTCGATCTAGTAAACATGCAATTCATATCCCCCGCCATACCAAATCATCCCCTATACATCAGCGAACCGAAGTCACTCTCTCAGAACTGATGTGCAAAGGCAGGTTCGTTTCACCCCGGCACAAACGCGTTACTGTTTCCGCTTTCCTGCTCGCATTTCTACAGACATCTCCATACTCCTCGATTAAAAGAACAACCATATTTTCGTCATAATATTATACAATTTTCGCCGTACTTCTCGATATCAAGCAGACAGAAGTAGCCTCCCGATCACTAACACGACATAAAGCACGAGATATAGACTGTAAATTATTTCTCCACAAACACCAAACTTTAGCGAGGTGCAGCATGCTGTAAACCATTGACTAACTAGAAAAAAATGCAGTAAACTTATATTTGCACTCTCTAATACCGAAGTCGGTGATGTAACAGATCCAGATGATCAATATTATTTACAAACCAACTACGGTCTGTCCCGCGTCTAGACAACAGGCAAACGTGTCTCCAACACACCACAATCGATATTCCCTCAACTAAATAAAGGCACCAAATGTACAGAAGCAGTCGACCGAACGATTTACGTGGAAGGGAATAACGCTCCACCGCAAACGCACCATCTTCTCAAAGTTACACCTGATCACCAAAGCTGACCGTTACACACTAAGTATTAGTTCGCTATTCGGTCGTCTAGAAGATGGTAAAGTTAACTATGATACATTCCTACACTTCAACAGGCCTCTGCATTCGGAAGACTGCTACCATTAACATAGGAACGCGAATCAATACCATCACAGACTTCTCATACACGAACACATTCTACAAAACCCCTCACTTACAGTTAAATCTTACGATCGCGGTCTGAACTAAACGGTATTCGGCAATGAGCGAAGTATTGGAAATACACTCTGTTGAACGCTGTGGCTCTGGAAATACCTGTACTTTCCTTACCACTAGACAAAGTCTTCCCTTCGCTATCACAGTACTCCAAGTCAAATCCATATCCTCCTTACAACAGTACATAGACATTTCCTTTACACAAACAGATATACTTTATAAACCTGATGCTCAAATGCGAACATATTACACACCCAGTACTAATACTAAGTATAACATTACCTCCTCAATAACTAGATGCATACGATACCAAATAATACCGACCGAAAATCAACGATGGGTGTGCATGTCTTATGTTCTTCATGCGAGTCTTACCACCGTGTCATAGACGTAATCGAGCACGTGTTAAAGAAAAAATCTCGATCCCAACAACTACTGCATGTTACTCTCACAAGCACTTGTCGTACTACAGGTGCACATCCATGTTAAAACATTTAACCGCTTTACGAATCGAGGTTCGACATTACCTCTGAATGAGGTGGTGTTTTCCGGACAAATACCCTGTCGGTGATCGTAGAAACGTGTATTGAGAGCCAACGATGCAACCTCGTGATAAACTCAATGAAGTTTGAAAGACATTCAGCTAAGGAACATCGTACGCAAAGGCTATTTGCGACTCCATCACACCGCACGCAACTGCATAATTCATTAGTTTTTGCAACGCATTCTGTCTCGAGACCATATCAGACATTCCGCGATATATCTGCTGAGTTATAGGCGATGACAGACAGCAGTAGTAGAAGATGTGCTGATTGAGGTCCTAAGAAGAAAAATATGCACCCACTTCTCAGATTTCTAGCCTTACGCACATCCATTCAAGTACATACTTGCATAGGCTCACACCCACAAGTAAATCATACACTCCTGGAAATTGAAATAAGAACACCGTGAATTCATTGTCCCAGGAAGGGGAAACTTTATTGACACATTCCTGGGGTCAGATACATCACATGATCACACTGACAGAACCACAGGCACATAGACACAGGCAACAGAGCATGCACAATGTCGGCACTAGTACAGTGTATATCCACCTTTCGCAGCAATGCAGGCTGCTATTCTCCCATGGAGACGATCGTAGAGATGCTGGATGTAGTCCTGTGGAACGGCTTGCCATGCCATTTCCACCTGGCGCCTCAGTTGGACCAGCGTTCGTGCTGGACGTGCAGACCGCGTGAGACGACGCTTCATCCAGTCCCAAACATGCTCAATGGGGGACAGATCCGGAGATCTTGCTGGCCAGGGTAGTTGACTTACACCTTCTAGAGCACGTTGGGTGGCACGGGATACATGCGGACGTGCATTGTCCTGTTGGAACAGCAAGTTCCCTTGCCGGTCTAGGAATGGTAGAACGATGGGTTCGATGACGGTTTGGATGTACCGTGCACTATTCAGTGTCCCCTCGACGATCACCAGTGGTGTACGGCCAGTGTAGGAGATCGCTCCCCACACCATGATGCCGGGTGTTGGCCCTGTGTGCCTCGGTCGTATGCAGTCCTGATTGTGGCGCTCACCTGCACGGCGCCAAACACGCATACTACCATCATTGGCACCAAGGCAGAAGCGACTCTCATCGCTGAAAACGACACGTCTCCATTCGTCCCTCCATTCACGCCCGTCGCGACACCACTGGAGGCGGGCTGCACGATGTTGGGGCGTGAGCGGAAGACGGCCTAACGGTGTGCGGGACCATAGCCCAGCTTCATGGAGACGGTTGCGAATGGTCCTCGCCGATACCCCAGGAGCAACAGTGTCCCTAATTTGCTGGGAAGTGGCGGTGCGGTCCCCTACGGCACTGCGTAGGATCCTACGGTCTTGGCGTGCATCCGTGCGTCGCTGCGGTCCACTGGCGACAACATCGATGTACTGTGGAAACCTCACGCCCACGTGTTGAGCAATTCGGCGGTACGTCCACCCGGCCTCCCGCATGCCCACTATACGCCCTCGCTCAAAGTCCGTCAACTGAACATACGGTTCACGTCCACGCTGTCGCGGCATGCTACCAGTGTTAAAGACTGCGATGGAGCTCCGTATGCCACGGCAAACTGGCTGACACTGACGGCGGCGGTGCACAAATGCTGCGCAGTTAGCGCCATTCGACGGCCAACACCGCGGTTCGTGGTGTGTCCGCTGTGCCGTGCGTGTGATCATTGCTTGTACAGCCCTCTCGCAGTGTCCGGAGCAAGCATGGTGGGTCTGACACACCGGTGTCAATGTGTTCTTTTTTCCATTTCCAGGAGTGTATTTCACGCACTCTCATGTCTCTAAACGAGTCACCTTCCTCGAATCTGTCTCCTACAGTAAAATTACAACCTCCTTTTAATCACATTCTACACATCCTCCAGTCGCACCCATTTCTACAGCTTTTCACAAGTGCTAGTTCCAATTTAAGTCGGAGAAAGACATAGCAAACACCTTCTGCAACCCGTGTAGAAACAGATCGAGCTGAGTTACCACAACAGGACCGTGTTTTGAGCATTCGGTGGAAATGCGTGCGATGTGGTGTGTACCCAAGCTAGATACAAGTACTACAGATCCCCAACATCTTATCATCGTTATTCTATACCCACCTGAACATAGAAAAATTACGAACTATAAAAGCTCATCCTATTTACAAGTCATCTAGGTGTCGTAATTTTGAAAATTACTATAGTTTTTCAAATAACGTAACAGTGAATTGAATATTGTTTTGTGCTTTCGGATGGAGATTTGGGAGGGTTTGCATTCAGCCAAAGCAGGATAAACTAAGCTGCATTTTTATCGAGTTTTGTGTTTCGCCGCTTCGCTGTAAAGGTAAAAAAACTCCGCTATGAGTAGTGGGAATCCGCTACGGTCGCCAACACCGTCCTGCCCATTGAATGAAGAAAAGTACCACGTAAGTTAAAAATAGGTCATTTTGATAAGGCAATAGCATGAAATAAATCCATTTTTCGCTTTTGCAACAATGGCGACTTAGTTTGTTGAGCTTTCGGAACTGATGCGTTTTGATGAAAGATGTACAGCTTTTTGTAGGCTACTAATATCACAAAAAGAGACTCTGCAATCATAATTAGCTACAAAATTTTTCGTAAGATAACTGTTGATTAGAAACCATGTTCCGAGGGCGACTTCATTATGGATTGTATTTTAACAGCGGCGGAGAATTTTGCCCACAACTGTTTCCCAACATTTGCAGTCTTATGCTACCCAGGTCGCCACCAGACTCGCCGATGATAGTCATCCGGGTTAGTGCGGAACTACGATTGACTGCTGAACACAATGCGGTGCCATTCATGAGCAATCTATGCTTCCCGGTCAGGGCACCACTCCAAACGCAGCCATCTGCCTCCTGGTGTTAACAGCAGTTAGCATCTGAGAGAGTAAGTCCATCATACTCCGACTAGTGGTACAGGACGGCATACTGTTGCAGGGAGTACCTTCCTTGTTGTCACATGCCACGAGAAGGTGTGAAAGGGTTACGATGTCCTTGGTGCACAATATGGCGATCCTCCCTTGTGATGGTCAGAAATGGTGTGTCGCAACCTTCACGATGAGTGGTGTTGCCTTCACGGTTTCTTGGAGTCCAGCATCAGGCCACTGTTTCATCCGTATGCCCCGCAGATATAGCTAGCGCACGATTCGACTAGCCGGTCAAATGAAGACTCACACTAAGACTCCCTTGAAAACCGTCAGGTGCAGATTACGCTTTCTCACACCAGTACGTTGAATCTCTTGCCGCTCATAGAGATCACTCAACGTCTGACTGTTCATGCCCCTTATACTGTATATCCTACCAGGCGTGGCAACAACATTAAACGCAAAAAAAACGCTAATGCACTGCGGTGGCTCTTCTACCTGTCACAGAAAATTGCAACTCTAATAATTTACTTACCCAGTAATGGTTTGTGTGTGTCCAAAGCTACATTGACATCCGAGCATGTGTTCTGGGTGCATCCCTTTTCTTGTCAGGCGTGTATTTAATGATGATGTTTACTTGCAATTGTTTCTGTTACTTTATGATGATTTGCCATCCGGCCCACGTTCCTACGGGTAGCGTTAAGTTTGTAGAGCCGGACGACTCGACTGACGTAGTGTATTTAGTTTGAAGGCCACGAATAAAATTATTCAGAGAAAATAAATATCATAACTTTCATAAAACCACGCGATGTAAGCAGTGCGTGCCAGGAGAGTTGCCTGGAGGCATGAATTTTATGTGTTCCATACAGAATGGAATGTGTTTGGAGCGACATCCCATGGTAATGACTGGAGCATATTGTGATGCAAGTAATATGTTTCAAACCAATGTAAATATTGTCGTGCAATCACGAATATATGCGAGGATGATTGATTCAGTATGTATCGAAGGCTGGCTGAGGTGGCACAAATAAATGAAAAAAATAAAAAAAGACGCATGATGTACATGTTTAGCTCGTGTTACAGCAGACCTCTTGTGAAGCTTAATACGCACTGTGATACATTGTTGAGAGTCATTGCCGCAATTCTTTGTCGTGCGCACTTTATGGCAGATTTCTTCGCCGTGCCACGCAAAGAATTTGTCACATCTATGTTTGATTTAAGGAAAGCCGGAAGCTGAGTCATCTGCTGCGATACTAAAGTAACGTAGTGCATGTAAATGAAGCAAAGTTGCTGAAGTAAGTTTTCGGAAAACGGTCAGTTTTAACGTAAAAAATTACAAACGGCATATTTCGGATTCGCATGGTTTTCGCTACGCAAACGAATGCAGGGATTCTGTTGATTAAAAATATTTTATTATCTGGAATTGTAAGGGTCACATTACATGATGAGGTAGTTGTCTTTTTGGTATTGGTCATATTTATTAGAATACTTGAAGACCGAGGAACTCACTGCCCGTTGTTCGAATGATTTGCGGTGAATTAAAATGGTTCAAATGGCTCTGAGCTCTATGTGACTTAACTTCCAAGGTCATCAGTCCCCTAGAACTTAGAACTATTTAAACCTAACTAACCTACGGACCTCACACACATCCATGCCCGAGGCAGGATTCGAACCTGCGACCGCAGCGGTCGCGCGGCTCCAGACGGTGGTGAATTAGAATGAGAGCTGCGATTGCTAAAGTGAAGGAAGCATAAAATGGCTGTCTGAAATTATCATCACATTTCTAAATGCGTCACCTGTACAGATTGGTTTATAAGTCTTCTGCATAATTTGAAAGTGTCCATACAAATAATATCTTTCGTCACACGATGCAGAGAAACGTGTTTACATCTACGTTTGACTCAAGGAAAGCAGAAATGTGAACGGTGTGTCATATGCTGCTCTGCTGTGAAACCTTCTTTATATGAATGAAGCAAATCTACATCCCATGCTGCGTTTTAATTTATGCATAAAGAGTTGAATACCACAGGTTTTGGATTCACATGTCATTTTCACTATGCTGTTGTCCAGAAACGATGGCAATCACCTGGACTTCACTTGGGAGCCTTGCACATCCCTAACTAGTTTTCCAACTAAGCAGGGGGAGCTACCAGGTAACGTGAAATGTGAGTCACATTTAGTTTCTGGGAAACCTCTATATGATTGAGAGGTGAATGTCAGGTTAAAAGGCAAAGTGATAAGAAGTGAGGCAGACAGATTCGATCCTACAAGCTTTCTGTTTCTAGCCACACACTATACATCCTTTTTTTTCTTCTTGATTTTGTTTGTCATTGTTATTATCATTTGGTCTGGGCAGAAGTCACATGACACCCCTTCAAATCCATCGTTGAATATTTCATTCACTTCTTTTTAATGCAGACTTTGAGCTACCTTGCCGGGCCACCAGACTACCAAACTGTATATGAACTGTGTTACTTATCGCGACGTCTCAAGGAACAGCTCCTATCAAGAATTACGACGGCTGCTCGCTGGACGGCAATGACGTCGCTTTCATAACTAAAATTTAATTCCCGTAATTCAGACTGTTTGTACGAAATATTTATAAATTAGTTGCAAACATCTTCCTCATAAATTAGTGTAATTATTAATGAAAACCGGATCAAAATGCCTGCACCAGTTCCTGAGATTTGCCTGCACATACAGATGGACGCGAAAGGGTGATTTTAGTTTACACACACACACACACACACACACACACACACACACACACGCACAGGTATATATAATCCGAGAGCACGGCGCCAAGTATCCGTAGTTTAAAATTTGTGCGTTGTCGATGTACACAACATTAGTAATTTTGGTTCCTACTGCCATCAGCTAACCAGGATAAAAATTTCGTGACGCAATTTTTCTCCATCCTATAAAACTACGGAAACTTGGCGCCGCGCACTCCGATTGGCAGGGGTATTGCCGTGTTGCCGGATGCTCTGGACAACACATGAACGCGAATGCTTTGCCTGCCGGATATCACGATGTATCCAAGGCGGCCCGCACCCTCTGTGGTAGTGCGCCAGCCTTCCACTCCGGGGGCCTGGAAGCGAATCCTCCTGGGTCCCGACACATCTATTGTACACTACTGGCCATTAAAACTGCTACACCACGAAGAAGACGTGCTACAGACGCGAAATTTAACCGACAGGAAGAAGATGCTGTGATATGCAAATGATTAGCTTTTCACAAGGTTCAAGTGGTTCAAATGGCTCTGAGCACTATGGGACTTAACATCTGTGGTCATCAGTCCCCTAGAACTTAGAACTACTTAAACCTAACTAACCTAAGGACATCACACACATCCATGCCCGAGGCAGGATTCGAACTTGCGACCGTTTTCACAAGGTTGGCGCCGGTGGCGACACCTGCAACGTGCTGACATCAGGAAAGTTTCCAACCGATTTCTCATACACCAACAGCAGTTGCCCAGCGTTGTCTGGTGAAACGTTGTTGTGATGCCTCGTGTAAGAAGGAGAGATGCGTATTATCACGTTTCCGACTTTGATAAAGGTCGGATTGTAGCTTATCGCGACTGCGTTTTAATACATCGCGACATTGCTACTCGCGTTGGTCCAGATCCAATAACTGTTAGCGGAATATGCAATCGGTGGGTTCAGAAGGGTAATACGGAACGCCGTGCTGGGTCCCAACGGCCTCGTGTCACTAGCAGTCGAGATGATAGGCATCTTATCCGCATGGCTGTAAAGGATCGTGCAGCCACGTCTCGATCCCTTAGTTAACACATGGGGACGTTTGCAAGACAACAACCATCTGCACGGATAGTTCGACGACGTTTGCAGCAGCATGGACTATCAGCTCGGAGACCATGGCTGCGGTTACCCTTGACGCTGCATCACAGACAGGAGCGCCTGCGATGGTGTACTCAACGACGAACCTGGGTGCACGAATGACAAAACGTCATTTTTTCGGATGAATCCAGGTTCTGCTTACTGCATCATGATGGTCGCATCCGTGTTTGGAGACATCGCGGCGAACGCACATTTGGGGTACCAATGGTTACACGTCTCGGTCACCTCTTGTTCGCATTGACGGCACTTTGAACATTGGACATTACATTTCAATGTGTTACGACCCGTGGCTCTACCCTTCACTCGATCCCTTCGAAACCTTACATTTCAGCAGGATAATGCATGGCCACATGTTGCAGGTCCTGTACGGGCCTTTCTGGATACAGAAAATGTTCGACAGCTGCCCTGGCCAGCACATTCTCCAGATCTCCCACCAATTGAAAACGTCTGGTCAATGGTGGCCGAGAAACTGGCTCGTCACAGTACGCCAGTCACGACTCTTGATGAACTGTGGTATCGTGTTGAAACTGCATAGGCAGCTGTACCTGTACACACCATCCAAGCTCTGTTTGACTCAATGCCCAGGCGCATGAAGGCCGTTATTACGACAGAGGTGGTTGTTCTGGGTACTGATTTCTCAGGATCTATGTACCCAAAGCCGGCCGCTGTGGCCGAGCGGTTCTAGACGCTTTAGTCTGGAACCGCGCGACCGCTGTGGTAGCAGGTTCGAATCCTGCCACGGGCATGGATTTGTGTGATGTCCTTAGGTTAGTTGGGTTTAAGTAGTTCTAAGTTCTAGGGGACTGATGACCTCAGATGTTAAGTCTCATAGCACTCAGAGCTATTTGAATCATCTTTTTATGTACCCAAATTGCGTGAAAATGTAATCACATGTCAGTTGTAGTATAATACGTTTGTCCAATGAATACCCGTTTATCATCTGCATTTCATCTTGGTGTAGCAATTTTAATGGCCAATAGTGTAGTTTAATGATAAGACGTACCGGGAAGAAACCCGTCAACAGCTGTTAGTTCACGTACAGAGCGTCTTTTACAAATTGTGTCGGCTCTGAAGAGGGCCTTTTTGTAGCTAGGACATTGTTTACTTAAAGCAAGTGCTCGAACTGGCGACCCTCTAACGCGATACAAGCTTGGTAACTTCGAACGGTGTTTTGCCGAACTCTTTCAAAGGTTCCTGGCATTACCATGATGTGACTGGCGCCATGTTAAATGTAATCCATTAATTCTTCTTCTTCTCTAGATGGTTCGCTTCCGGGTGGGTAAACTAGAACCTCGAAGAATCCTAGCAGGAAAAAGTTCTGTGGCGTGAGGTCTGGTGATCGCGGGGGCCGTGTTCTCCGACAACTCTGCCAATTACCCGGCCGTCGAAGAGTTCATTTAAATATCCGCACACAACACGTCTGTTAAGTTCGGGCGCCCCATCATACTGCCACCACGTGCGTAGCCGTATGTCCAAGGGAACATCTTCCAGCAGGCCGGGTATAGTTTCTTGCAAAAAATGAAGGTAATTTTCCTCAGTAAGTGGAGGAGTTAGGCGGACCAGCCCAATCAGATGGTCACCCACAATGCCTGCCCTAATGCTGAGCAAAAATCGTTCCTGGTGTCAGTGGACGTACGTGACGTGACGTAAGGCCCTTGCCCCGTAATGAACGTTGTGAGTGTTGTAAAGGCCATCCCGATGGAAGGTGCACTCGTCGGTAAACAACAGAACGGCGGGGATGTCGGGAGCTCGAGCAACACGTCGCAGAAAACACCGGCAAAACTCTAGCCTGTGTTCATAGTGCACCACAGGATTTAGGTCTTGGTCAGGGTAGAAACTAAATGGATGCTGACCGTCATTCCTCAAAACCTCCCACAGTAATCGATGAATGACCCCCATGTCGTGTCCAATCGCTCGAGTATTTGTCGTAGGTGCTTTATCGAAGCGCTCGAGAACAGTCTCTTCAAAAGCAGCATCCTGTCGTGTTCGAGGTCTTCGAGCATCACCATGATATTCCGCCAACGAAACTGTTTCACCAAGTCGCCGGTGAATTGCTGTAAACGTTTGCGGGTGTGGGTGGCGTCTTGCTGGGTACCGTTCCTCATACAACCGTCGATCTTCATGCGCATTACTGTCAGCTAGACCATAAACAAAACATATATCTCGTTGTTCTTCAAACGAATACTGTGCCGCCATGCCTATTGTATGACTAAATAGCACGCGACGTGTGTGTGCTCCGAAGCGAAGCTTATATGTGAATGCCTGTGACGTGGGGTGGAGACAAATAGCAAGACCCATTCCACACGTTGTGGTAGTGGCACAGTGAGGGACGTTTTTATGTGTGAACCGACTGCTACAGAGTCCATTAATTCACAACATCTTCGGCGATAGAATGAACTTCCGCGCAGCGTGCGCCGCATGACATATTTGAAGACACACGTGTGACTGCATTATGTGTCTTCAGGCAATGAGTGTTCATACTGTCAGACCCAGTACATCAAGGAGCAAAGAACAATATCCATGGTCTACAGACCATTAGCGTGAACGCCCCTGCGGTACTGGCAACCTGTCTTTAAGTGTTGTAGTGTAAATTATGTGTTCCCTTTGGGAATAACACTATACTCGTGGGTCATCAATGCTGCCAAGAGTGAACCTCTGATTTTCCGATAGAGGGGCTGCGGCGAGGGGTGCGAGTTGGCCTTGACCCGCCACGTGTGGCGCTGCCGACCCAGCCCCCTCCCTGCTGCGCCTCGCCGCGTGGGCGCGAGTGACACGTGGCTGACCCGTCCGGTAGCACAAGACATTACCCTAGATTTCACTGCCCGTTTTGCACAGGAGCCGGTCAGAGCAGAGTTCGTTTATAACGCATACTCCTAATGTCCCGAGGCGAGTAAAATAATTTCCTGTGGTAGCTCATCATTTAGGTTTAGAACGCTAGGCATATTTTTTGATTTAACTCAGGCATTTGATTGTGCTCATCACAAAATATTGTTCCAGAAGTTGGACCATTACGGAATATGGGGAGTAACTCACAATTGGTTCACCTCTTACTTTAGCAAAAGGCAACAGAAGGTCATTATTCACAATGTTGATAACGGCTGTGATGGGGGGTCTGACTGGGGTACTATCAAGTGGGGGGTGCCCCAGGGTTCAGTGTTGTGGCCGCTCCTCTTCCTTATTTATACACTACTGGCCATTAAAATTGCTACACCAAGAAGAAATGAAGATGATAAACGGGTATTCATTGGACAAAAATATTATACTAGAACGGACATGTGATTACATTTTCACACAATTTGGGTCCATAGATCTTGAGAAATCAGTACCCAGAACAACCACCTCTGGCTGTAATAAAGGCCTTGATACGCCTAGGCATTGAGTCAAACAGATCTCGGATGGCGTGTACAGGTACAGCTGCCCATGCAGCTTCAACACGATACCACAGTTCATCAAGAGTAGTGACTGACGTATTGTGACGAGCCAGTTGCTCGGCCACCATTGACCAGACGTTTTCAACTGGTGAGAGATCTGGAGAATGTGCAGGCCAGGGCAACAGTCGAACATTTTCTGTATCCACAAAGGCCCGCACGGGACCAGCAACATGCGGTCGTGCATTAACCTCCTTAAATGTAGGGTTTCGCAGAGATCGAATGAAGGGTAGAGCCACGGGTCGTAAGACATCTGAAATGTAATGTCCACTGTTCAAAGTGCCGTCAATGCGAACAAGGGGTGACCGAGATGTGTAACCAATGGCACCCCATACCATCTCGCCGGATGATACGCCAGTATGGGGATGACGGATACACGCTTCCAATGTGCGTTCACCGCTATGTCGCCAAACACAGATGCGACCATCATGATGCTGTAAACAGAACCTGGAGTCATCCGAGAAAATGACGTTTTGCCATTCGTGCACCCAGGTTCGTCGTTGAGTACACAATCGCAGGCGCTCCTGGCTGTGATGCAGCGTCAAGGGTAACCGCAATATGGACTCCTAGCTGATAGTCGATGCTGCTGCAAACGTCGTCGAACTGTCCGTGCAAATGGTTGTTGTCTTGCAAACTTCCCCATCTGTTGAGTCAGGGATTGAGACGTGGCTGTACGATCCGTTACAGCCATGCGGATAAGATGCCTGTCATCTCGACTGCGCCGGCCAGTGTGGCCGTGCGGTTCTAGGCGCGACAGTCTGGAACCGCCTGACCGCTACGGTCGCAGGTTCGAATCCTGCCTCGGGCATGGATGTGTGTGATGTCCTTAGGTTAGTTCGATTTAAGTAGTTCTAAGTTCTACGGGACTGATGACCACAGATGTTAAGTCCATAGTGCTCAGAGCCATTTGAACCATCTCGACTGCTAGTGATACGAGGCCGTTGGGATCCAGCCTGGCGTTCTGTATTACCCTCCTGAACCCACCGATTCCATATTCTGCTAACAGTCATTGGATCTCGACCAACGCGAGCAGCAATGTCGCGATACGATAAACCGCAATCGCGATAGGCTACATTGCGACCTTTATCAAAGTCGGAAACGTGATGGTACGCATTTCTCCTCCTTACACGAGGCATCACAACTACGTTTCACCAGGCAACGCCGGTCAATGCTGTTTTTGTATGAGAAATCGGTTGGAAACTTTCCTCATGTCCCGCGCGACTGCTACGGTCGCAGGTTCGAATCCTGCCTCGGTCATGGATGTGTGTGATATCCTTAGGTTAGTTAGGTTTAAGTAGTTCTAAGTTCTAGGGGACTGATGACCACAGATGTTAAGTCCCATAGTGCTCAGAGCCATTTATTTATTTTTTTCCTCATGTCGGCACGTTGTAGCTGTCGCCACCGGCGCCAACCTTGTGTGAATGCTCTGAAAAGCTAATCATTTGCATATCACAGCATCTTCTTCCTGTCGGTTAAATTTCGCGTCTGTACCACGTCATCTTCGTGGTGTAGCAATTTTAATGGCCAGTAGTGCATAAGTGACATACCCTCCAGTAATACGGGTAACTCTAAAATATTTCTGTTTGCTGATTACACTAGCTTGGTAGTAAAGGATGTTGTGTGCAACATTGGGTCGGTTTCAAATAGTGCAATACATGACTTAAGTTCATGGCTTGTAGAAAATAAACTAAACCAAATTACAGTAACACTCAGTTTTTACAGTTTCTAACACACAATTCAACAAAACCTGACGCTTTAATTTCACAGAACGAGCATTTGATTAGTGAAACTGAACAGTTCAAATTTCTGGGTGTTCAGATAGATAGTAAGCTGTCGTGGAAAGCCCACGTTCTGGATCTTGTTAAAAGACTTAATACTGCCATTTTTACTATTCGAATGGTATCAGAAGTGAGTGATCGTTCGACACGAAAATTAGAGTACTTTGCTTATTTTCATTCGTTTATGTCGTATGGTAATATATTTTGGGGTAACTCTTCCCATTCTAAAAGGTAATTTTTGACTCAGAAACGGGCGGTTCAGGCAGTAAGTGGTGTAAATTCACGAACCTTTTGTCGACCACTCTTCATGAGTCTGGATATTTTGATATTGGCCTCTCAATATATATATACTCCTTACTGTCATTTCTTTTAACAATATTAGCTTATTCCCAAGACTAAGCAGCTTTCATTCGGTTAATACTCGGCAGAAATGAAACCTGCATTCGGATCGGATTTCCATAACTCTTATGCAAAAAGGTGTGCAGTATACTGCTACATTCATTTTCAATAAACTACCACTCGAATTCAAAAATCTTAGCAACAATCCCCTCGCTTTCAAACCGAAACTGAAGAGTTTCCTCATGGGTCACGCCTTCTATTCTGTCGAGGAGTTCCTTGAAAAATTAAGCTGATTCTTATTGTATTGATGATTGCGTTTACTTAAATTTATGGACTGGCCTTTTTCGGGATCACGAACATTTATTTTTATCTGTTATTACTTTTATGTTGTAATTTAATGTTCTGACACGTTCCATGACCTTGGAGATTTGCTCCTCAATTTGATCCTACGGAACTTGACGTGTAAATAAATAAATAAATAACAAGACATGTATCGACTGACAACAATTTTGTAGACTCTTCGTCAGTAAGTTAGGAATTTTAAACTCTCCGCCATGTAATGCAATTTCACTAAGTAAATTCGTCTTAAAGAGTCCCTCACAACCTGAAAAGAATAGTGATGTCCACAGCTTCAACACTAAAAAACTGAAGACTTTGATTAGGTGTTACTACAGCTGTCACTGTCTTATAAAGGAACCTAATAGTGAGCCACAAAAATCATTATTTGCTCGCTCTCTGGCATGTGAGTCCGACAAATAGCAAAGCAAATTCTACAACCAAAATAAAATTATTCCTTATGGGCCGTTGGTTTAATTATACATTGCTTGCAAGTATAGCTTAAAAAGAGCTGAATTGTAGCGTATTACTCGTTAAATGAGCAGTATTTAAGAGTAATATGCTCAGTCTTCTTAAATTTATGCTGCTCTGCTGATTAGTAATCTGTAAACGGTCAGCAAGTAGTCATATTCACAAACAGTGTGTACACTGAGTCGTTCCTCACCGTTTGTACAAAAAATTGTGCAAACTTTCTGTTGGCATATCTGTAGTTTATATTCGTATTCATTCTATAAGTTTCTCGTCTATGTGACATTCTGTGTTGTGTGTGAACTGGCAGCTGCTATAGGTAATGCTGTTCTTGTACATGTAGAGTTAGTCCGTTGTTTCACTGTAAAAGTGGACTGGAAATGAATGGAAGGAAAAATAAGGAATGCCGAGAAAAAATTGATAACAATTAATTTCACACTTGACATCCCAAGCCTACCGTACTAACCGTTTTGCGAAAAGCGCGCGAGTTAGTATTTTCGAGTCAAATATGCCTGATTACTTGCAAGTAAGTGAAAGTACGAGTGGCTGTGATGGTTTTATTATTGGCACGGGATGTGCTATTCAGGCACATCTCGTGGGATTTCTTATTTGCACTCACATCGAATCTTCATGCAATATTCCATATTACAGTAGGAAGCCTGTGCTCGCCCGTTAGTAGGTCACTTACCTTTGATGCCACGTTGATCGCTGCGAATAGCGTGTACCACAATTGTCTCTGATGCATATGTAAATTTCTGATGAAAATAATTGTTTAAAACTTATAATAATCGGTCGTAAGTATTATAGCTTATCTGTGAAAGTTGTTAGCTATCGGCTGGCCGTTGTGGCCGAGCGGTTCTAGGCGCGTCAGTCAGGAACCATGCGACCGCTACGATCGCAGGTTCGAATCCTGCCTCGGGCATGGATGTGTGTGATGTCCTTAGGTTAGTTAGGTTTAAGAAGTTCTAAGTTCTAGGGGACTGATGACCTCAGATGTTAAGTTCCACAGTGCTAAGAGCCATTTGAACCATTTTGTTAGCTTTTAATAAAACTACTGTAGTTCACATGTATGTCTAAATTGTAATAAGATGAATTTGTGAAAGATTATTGTATAACTTTTTTTAAAAAAAACTTATTTCTGAAAAGGTAAATGTGTTAAATGAAATTATGTCAATATCAAAACAGGTTCATCCCGAGGGCATTAGAGTTTTATAAATGAAATGTAAAAGAGGTAGTGGTTCCAATCTCAAGTGGCATGGAAAGGCGGGATGATGTGTAGGCAGCACTGACGACAGAATCAACATTGTAGGCTTAGCGTGACAATTGGTTATGCATCAATCATTGCCTAATTAGTCTCAGATGGAGACTTCTGTTTTATAGTAGCACGGCATTTACAATTGGGCTATGTTATATATAAATCTACGCCAAAAGAAGAATATATGAAGCCCAAAAACATCAAGAGCCATGGTTCCTAATGCAAGGGTTGTGTAGTCGTCACATTGAAAAAGCATACTCGTCGCCTACAGCAAAAGGTTAAGAACTTTATTCAGAACTCTAATAAAAGCTTGAACCACTAAATTTTTATGCGTCTTTTTAGAAGTAATAATTTGTTACTACCATACACTGGTTCAAAGAAATTCATTTTCCTATGATATATACCTAGACAGGATCCGAATGAAGATAATCCTACAATTTTAAAGAACTGTAATTTTGAAAACTTATTCTAGTAAAATATTTTGAAAGCGTTTTTTATATAATCAGTAAATGTTGTTTGTGGAGAATTAAATTTAAACGCGCCCGGGTTCCCGGGTTCGATTCCCGGCGGAGTCATGGATTTTCTCTGCCTCGTGATGACTGGGTGTTGTGTGACGTCCTTAGGTTAGTTAGGTTTAAGTAGTTCTAAGTTCTAGGGGATTGATGACCATAGATGTTGAGTCCCATAGTGCTCAGAGCCATTTCGTTCTGCCAATTAAATTTAAAGTCTTCTGGAAGCAATTTTGCTAAAGTCCACGTGTTCTTTATGAAATGAAAGAAAAAATCTGATTAATGAAAATAAAAACACGATGGAAAATTGTTTATTTTAAACAAATAATCCTGCTATTTTGATAAATAACTTCGTGTGTTGCATATACTCTTCATATAAAGTAAAGTAGTATACTGAAATTGGGTAGTGTAAGAGACACTATACGTCTGACTATACTGTGGTATAAAGGTTAAACTGCTCAACTCCAGTGCTATAACCAAAAGAGAACTTAATCACTTACGTTTGTCTTATCTTTTGAACGGTATTTAGTGAACATTTCATAAGAGTTGAAAGTTTTTACCATTCTCACGCAAAGTAGAGTTTAAGGGCCATGTTTTGGCTGATTGTTGAGATGGTCCATAAATGAAAGAATGATAATTTCAAAGTGTGTGTTAATATTGTGTTAGTATCATAACATAGTAATTTTGATTAACTAAGTTAGAATAATAACTGGTTCTTCAAATCTCAGGTGCAGAGACTCCTCAAGGTCTATATTCCTTTGTCTACATTTGAATAATATTATCTACACAATGAATAGAGAAAGTGTTAATGTATCTGGGTGCTGTACTATAATTCCTCTGGAGCTGCCAAAGTAAGAATGAAAGTTAACTGTTGAGCTAAGCGTGAGAAACTTGTTCTGCTTTCCAAAGTACAGTAATATATATACAAAATAGCAAATCACAATTACCCTTTAAAATAAGCCAAAGAAGGTAATTTCTTGCTCGATTAGGCTGGCGACCGTTCATAAATAGTCTTGACCAAATAAAAGTCCTGGAACGAAAAGGCTTCTGGTTTGATCCCTTATTAACTATAATACTATTCTATACAGTCATCTCTTCAGGATTTGAAATATTAATAGGCATATACTACATGGTCAAACAAAGTTTTAAAATTCCTGTAAAAGGGATAACGTTAACTTAGGAAATTTAAGATTTAGAATCTACTTTGGAATAACTGTTATAGGGATTGTCAGAGAAGTTACTGATCCGATTATACTGACAGGAGGCCATGTTTAGAAGAGAAAAAAAAATGGCTCTGAGCACTATGGGGCTTAACAGCTGTGGTCATCAGTCCCCTAGAACTTAGAACTACTTAAACCTAACTAACCTAAGGACATCACACACATCCATGCCCGAGGCAGGATTCGAACATGCGACCATAGCAGTCGCGAGGTTCCGGACTGCGCGCCTAGAACCGCGAGACCACCGCGGCCGGCTTAGAAGAGAAGGTTACACATTGGTAGTGTTATATTTGTCTCTGTGTGACAGGACGCTTTAATGCTACACGTCGTTTTTTCGTGTGACAGTACTAATAATACTAACAACAGTTAAATGTTATAAGTTAACTAAGTCACAGCTGACAATGATTCAACTAATCGTTTAGGACGTCAAGATATTTTACACTTAATTCGACTGAATAATTAATGAAACTGTTCACAATGCCCTGGTCACTTACTGCACACGAATTTGACAGGTCCACAAAAGGAATTGTACAGTACTGTTCCAAATTGTAAACATTTATCTGCCTTGTTCGCAGGTGCGCGACCGCTCCTGACGCATCTACAATCTTCCATTGCCAATTCCAGTCTCACACTTTTGTGTTTCTTCAGCTTAACGCAAACCTCTGTTTCTTGTCCCCCAGCCAATGAGAAGCCAGGAAGAGTCGCACTGTCTTATCAGTTGAAGAAATGCATCTGTTTCCGTAGCCTCAAATCCACCAGTTGCAGACGTGGTAATGTTATGTTACCTTATAAAACAATATCATATGTCTCACCAAGTTGTAAAAATATTACCTCCGGTTAAATGGCAGCTTGACCTTACGATTTGTAACACATTCATTGGTTTTGGCTGGATAGCATGTCACCTGCAACAACGTGATTGTTCTGGAAGATGACTCAAACATATGAAACTGACAACCTCTAAGTGTTGTGAGATTGTTTTCTCCGTAGATACCGTTTTTTCTGTTATTTTTCTCATCCACGTGTTTCTCGTGTGAGAAGCAGAGACAAAACACGGTAAATATCGTTAATCAGCGGCACTCTGATTCATCAGGCACTAGTTTAATAATACAGCGTGTGTATGTTTGTGTTATGTGTACGGCTGGTCCGATATTCAACTGTTAATCGTGTCGAATGATTAGTTTTTGCTACAGACTACACATGGTTTGAAGTATTGTTAAGCCTACATCTAGTTTGTTTGTGTAATAATTGTGAGTATTTTGTAATGGATGTAATAGGCAAAATCTCTTACGACCGCTCCCAACAGACCGTGCCAAGTTACATTGCGCATACAGTAAACGTGGGATGTGAGCTGTAGCTTCTTTCTGAGATAGTCATATACCTTGTTTTGAAGTTTCTCCATGTCTGGCATGTATAAATACACTGACGAGAGTGGCATGTTAATTGGTAGATCCCTAATTTGCTGTATTTCTGAGCGTCTGTGTCATGAGTTCCGAACTTTTTCCTGAATTTGTTGTCTGCACAGCATCATATCTGAAGTGCACGCTTTTAAATATTTTGTTGTTGTAAATGAATATGGCACGTTTGGGACATTTTTTTGCATATGGAGGAGGGCCTCGGTACTGACTGACGATAGTATTTGCCACATATCTCGGCACAGAGATGTTATGTTACTTCATTTTAATTTAGGGAGTCATTTTGTCATTATTGGTTATGGTGAACAGTACCGATACAAGACACCATTGTAAGACTAGTTACTGATGACCTTCGTCATCGTAACTAATTATCAGCATCTTCCCTCTTTATGGTTAAAGCTACTGGTTCTCTCGCCTTTGTGCACAGCCGACGATAGTATCCGTTCGTGGCTAAGACGACGCAGGTATTATCAAAGAGAGTCTTATGTTTTTCTCGTTGCAAAGCGTGTCCCAGTACAGCTAATGTGTCTATTACTGACAATTGCTTTTGTGCCCCACTGTTCACTTTCACTATTTTCTTCGCAAAATCCATGTACACCTGCGCACAGTTATACCGCAGTCTACACAGAGTGGTCACAAACAGTCTGAAAAGCTTGTGAAAGTACTTCAGGGGAGGTTGTACTGCAATTATTAAAAAAATTCGATACCTTGCGCCGTTTCCGAGTTATTTAGCACAGAAGTTACCGAATCAGGCATCTGTGCGCGTAAATTGAAGGAGACTGCCAGATACAATTAGTGTCAGTTGTTCTAATAGCGTAGATGATAGTGCACGAGACTGGTCAACCTTTGGCTCGGATTGGACCCTCACTACCCTCGCACGTCCAATTTCTGCATCGCTGCCCTGTTACGTTTTAGGAAACCATACGAGGTAAACGTATCTGGCGGGCCGCCTGAATTTGCGAGCGCTACACATGGTTGGCTAACTTCAATGCTAATTAACTCGTAAATGGCGCAATAAACAGAATTTTTTCTTAACAGTTATTCGTCAGCACAACCTATCCTACAATAGCCTCAGAAGCTTTTCAGACTGTTTCTGTCAAACTGTTCGTCGATGCTTCTGACGACTGGGGAGCGGCCACGACCAGCGTTAACCATTCCTGTATGTTGCTTGGAAAAATAAAACGTTATTATATGTCACGAAGACAAAGACACAGATGAATATAACCAACGTTCATATCTATGTCTGTTGAAGGTCTTCCGTAAGTGGAAATGTATCTGTTGGAATGACTGGAGCCGGCCGGTGTGGCCAAGTGGTTCTAGGCGCTTCAGTCCGGAACCGCGCAACCGCTACGGTGGCAGGTTCGAATCCTGCCTCGGGCATGGACGTGTGTGACGTCCTTAGGTTAGTTAGGTTACGTAGTTCTAAGTTCTAGGGGACTGATGACCTCAGATGTTAAGTCCCATAGTGCTCAGAGCCATTTTTTTGAATGACTGGACGATTAATCAACTCAGGTTCACAGAAAATAAGCGACATTGAAGGTTGGGGCAGGTGGAGAAATCGGCTGTGGCAGAGAACGGGCTGTGGGACATCGACCACGTAGTGAAATTTGCCGTCACCGAAGTTATGGTTCAAATGGCTCTGAGCACTATGGGACTTAACTGCTGAGGTCATCAGTCCCCTAGAACTTAGAATTACTTAAACCTAACTAACCTAAGGACATAACACACATCCATGATCGAGGCAGGATTCGAACCTTCGACCGAAGCGCCTAGAGCCGGAAGTTCTGGCTGTAAGGAAGAACTATCACACTCGCTTATTCAGAGAAGCTATAGAAATACACGAACACGAGAACAGCTTCAACAGGAAAGAAGAAAGTCTCAAGAAGAACGGATCCTGGCTTCCCGTACTGCAGCGAACGACCGTCGCAGGTAGCAATAGAACAGCACCGGAAATGACCGCGAGGAAGCCCTCGGACGTTCGCGCGCCAGGTACACACAGTCAGCGGCCGCGAGCTCGGCTCCAGTCAACCTCCAGCAATGGAGGGTGAAACTTCGACAATGCCAGCCACTCGTGCTGCCAAAATGTCAAGAAAATCATCAGACGAACGTCGGAAAAAGAACCCGAGACACAAGCCAACAGACTGTTTGTCATTCTACGTGCCATTATTTCACACAATGCTTTTTCAGAGCTATTGTGTCCGCGGTACTCTGCATGAGCCTAGACTTGATCCAGGTGCCAAACCATGGGAACAGGATTTCAAGTATGCGTTAGTAGATGGTGCTTGGTCTTTTTGCCAAGCTGGTCTTACCTCTGGAGTTTAAAAATGTAATAGATACGAGAAGTGGTTTTTATTGGCTACAGATCTACCATTTAAACACTTAATGCTTTATATCCCAGTATTAACGGCACTTCGAACAAATGCTTTCTTCTTGATATTTTGTTGAAAAATGACATTTTTGAGACTGTGGTTGTGAACAGAATACAAGCTGATTCATGCAGTGAACAAAATAGTAACCAGCCACTGTTCATAATGCTTTTTATTCATACAAATAGCGTGGTACCATTTTGTAGCCGGAGGTTCACCCTCCGACAGCTGCCTACGTTTATGTTATATTAGTTGTTGAAAAGAAAACCAACAATTATTGTAAACAATAATAAATGTAATATAAACATGAACAGACGCGTGAAGATGAACCTGTCAGTTCCAAACCAGTAACAGTGCCATTTCTGTAAATAAACTTCTTGCTGTTTTCTTCTTTGCAAGAATCAACTTGTTGGCTCTTACAACCGATCAGTTTCTTGGTATGGTATTTATAAAATTATTAATGAAATATTTATTTCTAATTTGCCTCTTTTTTGCGACTATGCGGAAAACAGCTGAAACGTCCTCTTAGAAAAATTATGAATGGCTGTGCAGGTAAACTTCTACATTATTTGATTTTCAAACAGCTGAGCAAAACTCAACGTACTCAAACAGTTCTCTCTTCACTTATTCTGATCATCACTAAACTGACACACAATATTTTTAGCGCAGCGGAATCTGACTTTCAGTAATCCCTACAAAAGAATGGCTGCGGCTAACAATAACCTGTACCTTTCATGAATCACTTACCTCACAAAAATCTTCGTTACTCGAAATCTGCAATACAGCGAGCGCCAATACTGCCACCTAAATAAAAGATTCTAACTACTGAAGGCACTAACTACTGATAGGCATAGTTACGAAATGGAAGATTTTGATAGAGAACAAACAATGTATTTACCTTAATAATCTTCAAAAGTCATTTTATATATATATATATATATATATATATATATATATATATATATATATATATATATATATATAGGGTGAGTCACCTAACGTTACCGCTGGATATATTTCGTAAACCACATCAAATACTGACGAACCGATTCCACAGACCGAACGTGAGGAGAGGGGCTAGTGTAATTGGTTAATACAAACCATACAAAAATGCACGGAAGTATGTTTTTTAACACAAACCTACGTTTTTTTAAATGGAACCCCGTTAGCTTTGTTAGCACATCTGAACATATAAACAAATACGTAATCAGTGCCGTTTGTTGCATTGTAAAATGTTAATTACATCCGGAGATATTGTAACCTAAGGTTGACGCTTGAGTACCACTCCTCCGCTGTCCGATCGTGTGTATCGGAGAGCACCGAATTACGTACGCATCCATAGGGAACGGTGATGGACCTTAGGTACAGAAGAGACTGGAACAGCACTTTATGTCCACATGCTAACTCCTTTTTATTGGTCTTTTTCACTGACGCACAAGTACATTACCATGAGGGGTGAGGTACACTTACACACGTGCCGTGAGGGGTGAGGTACACGTACACACGTGGATTCCGTTTTCAATTACGGAGTGGAATAGAGTGTGTCCCCACATGTCAGGCCAATCGATGTTCAATGTGGTGGCCATCATTTGCTGCACACAATTGCAATCTCTGGCGTAATGAATGTCGTACACGCCGCAGTGCATCTGGTGTAATGTCGCCGCAGGCTGCCACAATACATTGTTTCATATCCTCTGGGGTTGTAGGCACATCACGGTACACATTCTCCTTTAACGTACCCCACAGAAAGAAGTCCAGAGGTGTAAGATCAGGAGAACGGGCTGGCCAATTTATGTGTCCTCCACATCCTATGAAACGCCCGTCGAACGTGTACCTCACCCCTCATGGTAATGTACATGTGCGTCAGTGAAAAAGACCAATAAAAAGGTGTTAGCATGTGGACGTAATGTGCTGTTCCAGTCTCTTATGTACCTAAGGTCCATCACCGTTCCCTTTGGATGCGTACGTAATTCAGTGCTCTCCGATACACACGATCGAACAGCGGAGGAGTGTTACTCAAGCGTCAACTTTAGGTTACAATATCTCCGGATGTAATTAACATTTTACAATGCAACAAACGGCGCTGATTACGTATTTGCTTATATGTTCAGATGTGCTAACAAAACTAACGGGGTTCCATTTAAAAAAGCGTAGGTTTGAGTTAAAAAACATACTTCCGTGCATTTTTTTATGGTTTGTATTAACCAATTACACTAGGCCCTCTCCTCACGTTCGGTCTGTGGAATCGGTTCGTCAGTATTTGATGTGGTTTACGAAATATATCCAGCGGTAACGTTAGGTGACTCACCATATATATATATATATATATATATATATATATATATAAAAATTCATGACATAGAACATTACAAATTTCCTTTTTCTGGCGGACACACGTCCAGATCGTCCGCTTATAGTGACCTCTCAAAACTCTGGCATTTCTCTCTCCACATCCATCAATGCTGGCGGCTCTCCTCCAACTGCGCAACGCTATGCGCTGTTCCTATCCAACTGCCCAACACTACAATAGTGAATATTCCAACAATGCCAACCAGCCACAGACTGCACACAGCACAGTCAGTGATTTTCATACAGAGCGCTACGTGGCGTTACCAACGTAAAAACCTAAACAGCCTGCTTACACAGTAAACTTCACTAGTCTCAGGATATACACTCAAATTTTTGCATAGGATTTGACACTTAGCACGTTATCCATTTCCACTCTTCAAATATTAGTAACGTGAAAACTGGGGATCATCCTCATCACAAAATATATTTTTCGACACATTTTACTTACATTTCTGTTGCTGAAGATTCAAAACGTTTGGTTTGAACCTGTTGCTCTGTATTAGGAAAATGTGCGTTAGTGGAGCTCCTTCAGCAGAAACTGCTAACTTACTATAGTGGTCAATGTATGACAAGCAGCATAATGGTCCTAGAATGGCGGCAGTCGGAAAGTTGGCCACACTTTCTCTATACAGATTTTCTATGAACCCCTCGTTGGTCCTGGTCCGTCCCCAGGCCTGTACAGCCCTCAAGAGACTGTCAGGTTTATTGAGGACGGAACAGTTAAGCCCCCCCACCTCGGCAAGGTCTGGGGTCCATAGGGGGGGACCAGTAAGCCACCCAAAATCCAAGAGCCTACATCCCTACCTTATGCTCAAGGCATGTGTAGAGACGTATGCTCTTTGGACCGTTTGCAGTTTACTGGCGACCAAATGCCAAACTCTAACTAAATTGTACAAATACATGTTGAGGGCAACAGAAATTTATTGGCTATCAAACGACTGAATCTACAAACAGAAACTTGATGAAGGATAAGTGTTTAATACCTTTGGGATGAAGTGTGTGTGTCTTTCTGTGCCTCCCATTCTAATAATAGAAGAACTGTGAAGCTTGGAAATATCTGAAATACAGTATTCATCGGATGGAATTTCTCGCTAATGCCAATGAATCGCAGATAAGCGACACTATCAAGATGTGAAATGCAAAATGGAACGACAGGATCTAAAACGACGAAATCATTAGCAAGGCATTTGGTCTTTTACTTTTATGACCTCTTACACGTTCAGAAGGATGTAGGTTGCAGTAGGTACTGGGAGATGAAGAAGCTTGCACAGGGTAGAGTAGCATGGAGAACTGCATCAAACCAGTCTCTGGACTGAAGACCACAACAACAACACACGTATTTAAAATTCTCTCTTCGTTGTACAATGTTGGCACTTACCGACAGTGGTATCAAGGGGCAATCGCTTATCTTCGGGCTCGGAAGCTCTGGGGGGCTCTCTGGTACGATGGTCGGCGGCGAGAGAGGTGGTTGTCAACTGGAGTGGGGCAAGCCGGAAGCAGTGGCTGGTAGGTCGGGGGAACTGACCGGGGACAATGGTGTACTTGGAGCCATGCTCAAATAGTGTTATTGCAGAAGTGTCAGTGCTTGATCGGAAAACGTGATAGCTGCTTTTGTGGTGACGTAAGCACGTACGAAACCGACTTCTGAATTAAGGTTAAAGAAACCAGTGTCCAAGTATTACGTATATGCGGGCACGGTCCGCGCCGATGAACTCCATAGGAGGTTGCTTCTGTAAAAGGAAAACACACTGTATACACGTCCTGTGCTGCTGAATTACTGGACAGGATAGTGACAGCGGTATTGGCGTGCTGCAACAGAAGGGGAGCATCATTCTGCATTCATTACAGATTTCTGTGTATCTGTAAAGGGTGTTCACCTACGAGGTTCCAACCTGGATCGAAAGATCAGGGGGTTCCACGGTTATGATTTGTTCAGGCACAAATCAAGATAATTGTTCTATGGTTTTATAAAAATAATAATTTTGTATTTCGTATTTGATGTTTTTAAAGATTCTTGTCTTAACATCCTGTTGTCTTTGATTATCAGAAACTATATTACGGAAGTTTTGATAAGATTTTGCTGTAGCGGTTTTTAGTAGCTTTATGCTGTTAGCGATTCTTATATTAACCTGCAGTCGTTACGTTTTGCTTCGTATGCTATTAATACTTGAGCTCACTATTGTGTAATTTGATAAATGAATTTGACCTTGTATCGTATACTCAATCAATCTTCCCCAAGAGAGACCACAACTCCCTGCTTCCATAACACTTTATTAGCAGAGTGTGGTTGATTGACTGAGGTATGATTATTGCAGTTACGGAAATATATTTATTTTTAGTATTGTTGTTTGTTGAAAGATGTTCGGTCGTTATGATTACAGTATGTCTGGGGTGGGACTTGTTTACAACTGGTAAGTATCAAAGAAGGAATCTTCAAGCGGAAGGTACTGTTCGGGAACTGATGAAAGCAGTAAATCAAAATAGCCATGTGCCACCCAAATTTACGATTTCGGACCTCACGGAGGTAAGTCTTGCTGCCGGCACTATTTCTGACGCATTTGAGAGAAACATTGAAGGTCTGCAAGGTTAAGGTGGTATTACTACCAATTAAATGCGGTGACTAAAGGCTCGTTTCAGTCACTGGTTAGACAGAATGAGTGATTTGGTCGGAGTAGAGAAGACTCAGGCTTAGGAGTTGCAAGCTTACAGCAATGCGATTCAGGAATAGTTCTAACGTAATAGCAATATACAAGTGCCCTAGCTGGAGGGAGAAGGAAGTGGTGCGAAACGTCCTTGAAACCTTGTTTGATAAAGTACCCAGCACTTTACAGGAAACAGTCCTGGAGTGTGCTAAATTGTCATTGAGGTCAGTCGGGCAATAGCACATCTGTGCGTTTCAGTCTCAGGACAAGATGCAGGTTTGTCAAATTGATGATGTTGACGCGTTAAAAATTATGGCGGTTAAGGTGTAAGATAGGTTGTGCGGCGAAGTAATGCGCACCATGAAAGTAAGTAATAGTTGGGAACAATTTTGCGAGAATATTTTTAGGCTAATTCCACCTCTGACCTTACAAGAATTAATTTTCCAGTGTTGCGAACGTCAACAAGGCCTTGGTGAATGATTATCAGAATATGTGGAACGGGTTAGAAAGAGTGTGGAAGCCTTTGCTCCCCTGTATACGGAGGAGCAGTTGGTACAGCATATTTTAGGAGGATTAAACCCTGTAACTAAGCAATGTGCTGTATTTTGTAGAATTCCGAAAGGCTTGACATAATTAGAAGAAATGTTAAGACAGGTACAGGCCAAAGACTTTCTTCATACCCTGAGGGAGACACAGGGTAGACACGGAACAGCCAGTGTGAATCACAACAGACACTTGAAATGGTGCGGTATGGTAGCGCACGGAAGGTCTGACCAGAATAATCGACACTCGCAAGAATGGTGTTAAGGAGTGCGTAATTTGGGCTGCTGACGCTGCGGTAAGCAGCGATACATAAAGGTTGAGTGTGTTGAGACGCAAAGGGAGCAGCTAGCATTATGACAATTTATTAACGGCCAGGGAAAGGCTATGAGTACGATCCGTGAAAAGACGGGTCAGCGGTTGCCGTTTTTAAGGGCCACCCTTAATGGGGAACTTACGTGTGGGTTGTTAGACAGTGTCATGTCGGTAGTTAATTATGATTGTTTTGTGAAATATAAGTATATACGCAAATGGTGAAGGCTGTGACCAGAGTCCGGAGAATACTGAACGGCAAATAAAATAAATTTATGAGTGAATGCTTGTGTCAAGATTAAAAACATTGTTGGAAAGTTGACTGGAGGGTGGACACGAACGTGACAGAAAATTTAGTTGCCAGTTGTATCCTCGGAGCCGACTGGATTGTTATGGAAGTATTAATTCTCGGTTGGTCTAGTGCCAAACTTTTATTTTAAATTTCGTCTCCAAAGAATGTTCTTATGCGCGGATGAACAGTACACCGTGTTTGTCTCACGTACAGCACAGAAGGGCAAAAAGCGTGGTCAAGGTAAGGTCGAACTATTGGAAGAACAATTGGCTCGCTTGGTTGAGGCATTAAGGAAGCAAATCAAAGGAGTTTGCGATGAGTTCTACTGCGATACGGATAACAACTGCATAACGGATGATGGCGGGGGGGGGGGGGTGATTGGGGGAGGGGGGGAGTGGGGGGAGGGGGGGATAAAATGGAAACGTACTCCCAAGTTGAAGTTCGGGTACGGCGGATAGTAAGATTCTTGTAATGAAGGTGTCTAAATTGCTCATATTCACCGTGAAATTCTGGCGGTATGTGTCGCGTCCAGACATAGTGAAATGGTTACAACAATTTCACCCAGGTTTCAATGACGTGAGTTATGCCGATCGTCAAAAAATGCCATTGACATCGACCATAGACGACAATGTCCAGGTATCGAGGAACAACATCAGGGGGAAAAAGATTTCGAACAATGAAAACGTTCACACAGCTGTTCTCGGATGGCTTCGTGACTAAGAAGCGGATCTCTATCGTGGACGAATTGAATGATTGGTAAAACGTCCTGACCTTTATTTACAGAGACTTGGTGACTATGTTGAGTGATAGTGCCTTCTCTGGGTCACTTTGAAGTGTAGCATCATTAAAAGTTACTCGGTCTGTCATAATAATGTGTAACATACTTTTTGATGTCCCTCCACATAATTTTGAAAACACAAGTAGCTTCTAGTGCGAAACGAGGAGGGGGGCGAATGTCATCCTTGGCCCAATGCATAATTACACTGGGATGCACAGAGTGAAGGGAAGTTAACAGAAGAGAGGAGACCCTCGACACCCGCACTAGCATGCTGACCATCTCAAAAGATCTGCTGTCGCCTTTGCTTCTGTTCATAATTACATTGAGGAGTTCACAGGAGCCAGATCTGTGATTAGGCCCGTACATCTGGGTGAGATTACCCATCGGGTGATGGAATGTGATCGAAATTCGTTTGAAAGAAGAATGGTTTTAAGGGCAGTTGGAGGAAACTGCCAAGGCAAGTGCCAAGGGAAAAAATGTCTACTAGAGTGTGGATGGCTAGTACGAGCACTAGCGGATTTCTTGCAGTCTACGACTTATCATGCGGGGGTGGGTTATGTTAATAATGGGTATCATGCAGCTCTACACCGAGTCATAGCCATCTGTTCTTCATAATGAGGTCTGTCCGAATCTGTGCGGCAGCACAGTGCGCTGTTGTGGGATCCTAGCACTGCGCTGCGTCGGCGGTACTGGGGCAGCAGCAACTGCAGTCGTCGTCCGACATCTTCTCCTCGGCTGCCGTATTCGCATCGGGCACCCCCTTCCCCCACGTACCACCAGGTAACTAGTGAGGAAGATCGGACAGCACTTATAGTCACCAACGTGAGAGCGTCTATGGTACCCTGTGCCACTGCTATTTACTTCCTTTCCTGTTCCACTCGCAAAGAGAGTGGGCGAAAAACGACAGTCTGTTATGCCTCCGTATCAGCCCTCATTTCTTGTATCTTATCTTCGTCGTCCTTACGCGCAATGTATTTTGGCGGCAGTAGAATCGTTCGGCAGACAGCTTCAAATGTCTATTCTCTAAATTTTCTCAATAGTATTTCTTGAAATGAAAGCCGCTTTCTTACAAGGGATTCCCATTTGAGTTCCCGAAGCTCCTCTGTAACACTTACGTGTTGTTCGAACCCACCGGTAACAAATCTAGCAACCCGCCTATGAATTGGTTCCATGTCTCCTTCAATCCGACCTTGTACAGATCCCAAACATTCTAGCAGTACTCAAGAATAGATGGCATCAGCGTCCTATATGCAGTCTCATTTATATGTGAACCACACTTTCCCAGAATTCTCCCAGTAAATCGAAGTCGACCATTCGCTTTCCCTACCACAGTTTCCACATTCACGTTTCATATCATATCGTCTTGCAACGTACGCCCAGATATTTAAACGACTTGACTGTGTCAAGCAGGACACTAGTAATAGGGGTAGGCGTGTAAATGTGGAAGCGTGTGGGTAATGTGGAAACGTCTAGTATCTGGCCTGCAGAGTGCTGCTGTAGTGGGGCAGCCAAAAATTGTTGCAACAGTTGCTATTTGTTACGGCAGAGGGTTAGAAAACAGTTGAGCAAGAGACGCCGTGACAGTGATGCAATTTACATTCGCGCATTTTCTAAACCTTTTCCGAGGTAAGTTGTGCTATAATATTTATCTATATACTTTGTAGTTATCTTTCTTTACGTCTGATAGCTTATAAAGGGAGGTGCATAGAAGGTTTTAGCAGTCGTTTGTCAACCTTAAATGGATATCTGCTTAATGTAATCTACCGAAATTTAAAGTGGCCATTGTGTAGGTAATGTGGAAGCATACATATGTTGGCATTGTGGAAACGTTTCCACAATGCCACCATCAAATACATTACTTCTAATACGTTTTGCGTCTGTTCCTAGATGCCACTGATCGGAAACCAAGAGCTATTGTGAAGAAGTGGGATGCACAAAACATGATTAAGCCTCAGGGGAAAGCAGGTGGGGCTAAGACGAGCAGCAGAAGCTTTCAGTGTATCTCAGACGACATTTTAAAGGTTTGTGCATAGTGATATGTCACCTGAAGAACGTGTTTCTTTGAGATTTGGACGTAAGCTTGTACTACCTGATGCTATTGAGAAACAGTTGGTATAGTATATCATTGAAATGGATAAAACAGAAGGTCAACATCGTTGTCAAATACCTCATCAAATACGTGTGTGTCTCCACAAGATATCATGCCAGTCCCTCCTCTAAAGAGGACAGTTTCCAACAGAGGTCGTAAGCCAGGTTCATCAGCTGTTTTGACATCTTCGCCTTATAAAACACGCCTTGAAGACTCCTTACTGAAGGGTAAACAGAAGCTTCCTGAGGCACCTGCCAAAAGCAAGAAAAAACGTGAAGCTCCTCCTAGAAAACCGTCCAAAAAACGGCTTAAGTTATCTGAGGATTCAGGTGAAGAGCCCAATGCACCAACTGTCTCTTCAGGCGAGTCACATTTGGATCTCGCAGTTGGGGAAGAAAAACCTACTGAAGAAAATGCAATTTGTATTTTTTGTGAAGGCGCATTTTCCAACGACATTCGTGGAGAATCGTGGATTAAGTGTGTAGTGTGTGAGGAGTGGAGTCACTCTTTGTGTGCCGGAAATGAAGGAGATATTTACATATGCGATTTTTGCAAGTGAACTTCGCTTATGAAGCATTTTTCTAATACAGCTATGTTTAAAAATACTTTTGTATAATTTAAGTTTAATATAAAATAAAATAGTTTCTAACATTTTCAATAGTTTTCGTTTGAAGTAGTCAGTTTCCCACAATTTTAAGGCATTCCCACATTTTCGCACTCCTTGAAAAATTAGTGAGTTGTTGTGCAAGCAGAAAACGTTTTTTAATTTTTAACATATTTAGTTTTTGTGTTTCATAATTTTAATTCATTGCTGAAACATTATGAATTAGCTTTGGCTGATTTTTGAAGCTGAAAGAGAAGTAAACATTTCTTTTATACAGCAAAAACAAACTGGGTTTCCACATTTACACCCCTACTCATCCGCATTTACTTACATTGTTCCACATTTAGAGCTAGCTGCCATCCATCACACAACTAGAAATTTTGTCTAAGTCGTCTTGTATCTTCCTATAGTCACTCAACTTCGGAACCTTACCTTAGATCACAGCATCATAAGCAAACAACCGCAGATTGCTGCCCACCCTGTCCGCCAAATCATTTATGTATATACAGAACAGCAGCAATCTTATCACACTTACCTCGTCAGGGACAGCCCTAGTGGCTCTCGGCGGCATGAGGAGTGGGTGTCTGCTTGGCGGCGAGCTTCTACGACGCTTCTATGGCAATGGCGGGGGCAGGTACCACTCTGCCTGCTCGGAGGTCGCGAGGAAACTCTGGATGCAGTTTCTGCAAGGCGTTTTCCTTTTGTGCAGCCAGTGTGGCTAAGAACGAAGTCCTCTCTACGCCATGATGGCTTGGAGGGCCGTAGTCGTTTCTCAGACGACAATGCGCATTGTGGCACGCATGTGGACGGTCTTCTGCTGTTGCTGCTGCATCTTCCGAGATCCGTGCTTCTGTACCCGCCCTCCCACTTGCGGCCGGTCCTCCCCACTATTGGTGGGACATTCCGGCCGCTAAGGGGAAAAGGGGGGGGGGGGTTGCTGCCTGCTGGTGTCGTCGTTTTCTCCTGCGTCTCCGTGTGTCGGCTGCAAGCGCGGCCGTGTCATCGCGAGCTTCTGACTCATATCGGCACGTTGCGGCAGTCTGTGCCACAAGGTCCCCTCCCTGTCACCTGAAGCAATGGGGCTTAGGGTCGAGGTCCTGAGGGTGAGCTTCCGCCTTAACAGGGAAGCCTTGGTGGGCTCACGCTGATTTGGCATCGGCTTTGTCTTCCTTGCTGGTGTCTCGACGGTGTGGGCGACCACAGCGCTCTTTGAGGGTACGTGATCGACCGTGATCGCTGCTTGCAGCTCGATAGTTGTATTAGGGTCAGCAGACTCGATACCTATTTCGTGCTTACAGCAGCCGACCATATCATCTTACAGCACTGGCCGTGCTGTACCTCTGTAGTGGATGCACAGAGGCAGAACAGGTGCACGATCTTCTTCTTCTTAAAAAGTAAACTCAGTTATCCGCTTTTTCTTTTGAAAGCAGTCTTCTATCAAATTTCAAGCGCTTTAATTTGTTGGAGCTGGTCCTCTTTTATTTTCCAGTTTATGCAATGAATGCACAGCCAAAAAATTTTTCATCGTGGGTTTAGGACAGTACAGGGCGACAAATCCACAGTGATTCGACTGCTGCCCTTTGTATCAATCTTCCTGATTATCCAAAAATAAATATTTCTTCTTAGAGCTTTTAAAAGTATTTAAAATATTGCATTTCACTCAAGAAAAGTAAATGTACGAGGCTTGGAACTTAAATAGTGGCAACTATTTATTCACCAATGATACAAAAAAGTAATATCTTTGCACCTGTTACTGTCCTTCAAAGTAGTCACCAGTGTTATGTAGAAACCGTTGCCAGCGATATTGAAGGCGTAGTATACCGTTAGCAGATCCTGTTCTGTTGATGGTGCGAAAGTGGCGTAGGACCGTCGCTATTCACAGTATACATAAATGACCCTGTGGATAACATCGGAATTTCAAAAATGGTTCAAATGGCTCTGAGCACTATGGCACGTAACTGCTGAAGTCATCAGTCCCCTAGAACTTGGAACTACTTAAACCCAACTAACCTAAGAACATCACACACATCCATGTCCAAGGCAGGATTCGAACCTGCGACCGTAGCGGTCGCGCGGTTCCAGACTGAAGCGCCTAGAACCACTCGGCACATCGGAAGTTCACTGAGGCTTTTTGCGGATGATGCTGTAGTATATCGAGAGGTTGTAACAATGGAAAATTGTACTGAAATGCAGGAGGATCTGCAAAGAATTGACGCATGGTGCATGGAATGGCAATTGAATCTCAATGTAGACAACTATAATGTGCTGCGAATACATAGAAAGAGAGATCCTTTATCATTTAGCTACAATATAGCAGGTCAGCAACTGGGAGCAGTTAATTCCATAAATTATCTGGGAGTACGCATTAGGAGTGATTTAAAATGGAATGATCATAAAAAGTTGATCGTCGGTAAAGCAGATGCCAGACTGAGATTCATTGGAAGAATCCTAAGGAAATGCAATCCGAAAACAAAGGAAGTAGCTTACAGTACACCTGTTCGCCCACTGCTTGAATATTGCTCAGCAGTGTGGCATCCATACCAGATAGAGTTGATAGAAGAGATAGAAAAGATCCAACGGAGAGCAGCGCGCTTCGGTACAGGATCATTTAGTAATCGCTAAAGCGTTACAGAGATGATAGATAAACTCCAGTGGAAGACTTTTCAGGAGAGACGCTCAGTAGCTCTGTACGGGCTTTTGTTGAAGTTTCGAGAACATATCTTCACCGAGGAGACAAGCAGTATATTGATCCCTCCGAGGTATATTTCGCGAAGAGACCATGAGGATAAAATCAGAGAGATTAGAGCCCACACAGAGGCATACCGACAATCTTTCTTTCCACGAACAATACGAGACTGGAATAGAAGGGAGAATCGATAGAGGTACTCAAAGTACCATCCACCACACACCGCTTGCGGAGTATGGATGTAAATGTAGATGTAGAATGGAGCGGTCTAAAGTTATGGTGATTCTCGTGTACCACTGTGATGGTGTTACCCTAACGCATTACGTTCCTCCACTGCAGACCGTCAATGCACGGTATTACTGTTCGTTTTTGGAGCATCACCTGCGACCAGCTATGCGAAGAAGCGGTAACATTTTCTGCGCAACCCACCCATCATTTTGCACGACAATGCGCGGGCGCATACAGCGTAAGATGTGGCTGCTCTGTTCGGTCGATCGGACTGGGAAGTACTGTACCATCCACCATACTCCCCGGACTTAAGTCCTTGTGGCTTTGATTTGATTCTGAAGATGAAGGAACCAAATCGTGGCATTCGCTTCAGAGCTGTTCCAGAGATTCGACAGGCAGTAGACCGCTCCATTCGCACCATCAACAGAACAGGCTCTGCTAACGGTATACTACGCCTTCCACATCGCTGGCAACAGGTTCTACACACCGCTGGTGACTACTCTGAAAGACAGTAACAGGTGCAAACATGTAACTCTTTTGTATCGGTTGTGAATAAATAGTTGCCACTATTTAAGTTTCAGCCCTCATATATTATCACTAGACAGATTTCAACACAAAATTCTTTGGCTCTGCAACACACACAGATCAGCTGAGATTACCACACACAACCCTTGGAACTTCCAACACACACAGATCAGTCGCAACAGATTGTAACGTAGCATGCAAATCTTGCAAACATACCGTCCTTTCTGTCACTGTCTCTGGGGATCTGCCGGTCAGGTAACAAGTCCAGCCAGCATTTTATGATGAATCAAACTTTTCTTGCATTCCGATTTGGAATTTACGCAAAATTCTCATTCTGTTGCATTCTTAAACGGGCTTCCTGTGGAAGTATTCTTTGATATTTGTAGGCTAACGGAGGGAAAGCTTAATAACTTCGTGCTGTGTTTTCCATGTTCTTCTTTTCGATTTCTTTTCTTCATGCCTTCATTCTTCTACCTGCTTGGTAGTCTGTCTTTCTCCAGTCGTTCTTACGAAGCATTCTGTTATGCCATTGGTTGGGATATAATAATATCGTGAGGTCAGTATAATACTTGCCACAGTCACATTTAATCTTACGATTCGTAGTAAGTCCTTGTAAGTCTGTCGCACACTGTCCTGGCTGCTTCTTTAGTCTGGAATATTTAAACCCAGCAGCCACCATAAGGAATTCCTCTTCATAGTATGTATTCCAAGCGTGGATCAATTCTTCATAGATCACAAGTTCTGGCCGCGAAGGGGGGAACAATGTGCAGCACATCCTATTAACTGACACACCGGCCGTTGTAAAAAAAAAAAAAAAAAAAAAAAAAAAATATATATATATATATATATATATATATATAAATAAAAATAAAAATAATAAATAAAAAAATGACTGTACTTCACATTGCTGCAGATAGATGAGCTTCAAACTGGGTCAGTTACTCAAGCCACTCTTCTTTGTCCTCTTGAAATGGGCGAAACGGGAGCACTAATGACGACTGCGTAAGCTGTGGCGCTAACGTAATTTGTGGTGTCAGATGATGATTCCCATTCGCTGTCGTCTGCATTTGAATGAAGCCCTTCATCATCTCACTAAGTTGCATCATTTGTGGCGTCTATAACTGAAGAAGCTGTGTTAGGTCGAGCTTTGGTGCCAAAGGCGCTTGCAATTGTGGCGGCGTTAACTGCGAGGCAGGCTAGCTTGCGGCGATGCGGTAGCCATGGCAAAGCAAAAATAGATAAAGCTAAATCAATATGTGGCAGCAAAACAAGAAAAATGAGAGAAAATGGCATGCACGGGTCTGAAGCAGATATATCGAAGAGCACAAATGGTAAAAGCGCTAGCAAAAATATCCAGAAAGCGATAAAAAAAGTAGTTGCCAAGGGAAGCACAGTGATGTGTGCGTCTATGTACAATGAATACTTGCCAGTAGAGCTAGCTATCAACAGCTCGATCTAATGTTCGGTACCACTTAGCAGCACGGAACTAATCTCGAACTTGATGACTAGTGCCCACGTGGCCATCGCTTATAACACCGTCCTGGCAGTCTTCGTTAGTCGGCGGCCTGTATGTTCTTCATTGGTCAAGTCATCCTATTGGTGACAGTGCTCAAAGCACCACTCACAGCGCCCGCAGGAATTTTCATCGAGACACCAGCTCTGTCACTATCAATAAGCAACGATACTACACTCCTCCCCTCTAACCCCCTCTCCATTGTCGTGTAGTGACGACAACTGCAGCAACAGCGGGGCGGGAGGCTTGAACACTGGAAGCGATGAGAAGGCAGGAGCCGAAGCTGTGGCTGGTGCCGAGCACCTGTCCACGCCCCGGCATTCGCTTTGACGCCGTCCGGAACGGCAGCCGAGAAACGAGACGGAATGTGCGTCTCTGGATCCAGCGTTAGTGGAAGGTCTCCTGGTGGTCGAACCGATACGGCTTCTTGAATTGGTGCGTCGGCTTCCTGGCCGGCCGTGGAGTGGAGGGGACCAACGCCTGTGGACGTCTGCCGTCCGCTAGGCGTCGGATAAGCTGTAGGGTCCAGGACCATAGGTTCATCGCCAGGTGCTGGCGATGCAATCTAGGTAGCCAGAGGGGATGCAGGCTGCATCATCCGGTCAGGCAATGAATCTGTGAACAAAGAGTCAGTGGCTGAATAACGCAATTTACAGGTGTGAATTCGATTCTGGTGCCGTCGCTGCAATCCGCCTGGACCCTCTGTCAAAAACATGCAAGCAACGTTGCAAAGAAGCCGCGTCGCAGCACTTCCGATCGCTATATGATCTGAAAACAATTGACTCATTAGTTTGACTCATAGCATGAGGGAGTGGAGCAGGCACCGGCCACCGTGGTAGGCGCAGCAACCGAGCAACTGGGGCAAACTGCGGTGGCTCCATCCATGAAGGAACTCCATCAGCGATGCGCCGTTCCGGGAGGGGGGGGGGGAGGGGGGGTTAGGTGGGGGTTGGTTGGTTGTTTCGGGGAAGGAGACCAGACGGCGAGGTCATCGGTCACATTGGATTAGGGAAGGACGGGGAAGGAAGTCGGCCGTGCCCTTTGAAAGGAACCATCCCGGCATTTGCCTGGAGCGATTTAGGGAAATCAAGGAAAACCTAAATCAGGATGGCCGGACGCGGTATTGAACCGTCGTCCTCCCGAATGCGAGTCCAGTGTCTAACCACTGCGCCACCTCGCTCGGTGGAGGTGGGGGGATGGCAGGATTACAAGAAGAGCAGTGAAGCTTCGTCCCGCGTCTGGTGGTGCGCAGCTAATCCATCAGGTGCTTGTAAGTACTTCAAAATGGTTCAAATGGCTCTGAGCACTATGGGACTCAACATCTTAGGTCATAAGTCCCCTAGAACTTAGAACTACTTAAACCTAACTAACCTAAGGACATCACACAACACCCATGCCCGAGGCAGGATTCGAACCTGCGACCGTAGCAGTCCCGCGGTTCCAGACTGCAGCGCCAGAACCGCACGGCCATCGCGGCCGGCGCCTGTAAGTGCGTCCGGAGGTATATACACTACTGGCCATTAAAATTTCTACACCAAGAAGAAGATGATAAACGGGTATTCATTGGACAAATATATTATACTAGAACTGACATGTGATGACATTTTCGCTCAATTTGGGTGCATAGATCTGAGAAATCAGTGCCCAGAACAACCACCTCTGGCCGTAATAACGGCCTTGATAGGCCGGGGCATTGAGTCAAACAGAGCTTGGATGGCGTGTACAGGTACAGCTGCCCATGCAGCTTCAACACGATACCACAGTTCATCAAGAGTAGTGACTGGCGTCTTGTGACGAGCCAGTTGCTCGGCCACCATTGACCAGACGTTTTCAATTGGTGAGAGATCTGGAGAATGTGCTGGCCAGGGCAGCAGTCGAACATTTTCCGTATCCAGAAAGGCCCGTGCAGGACCTGTAACATGCGGTCGTGCATTATCCTGCTGAAATGTAGGGTTTGGCCGGAATCGAATGAAGGGTAGAGCCACAGATCGTAACACATCTGAAATGTAACGTCCACTATTCAAAGTACCGCCAATGCCAACAACAGGTGACCGAGACGTGTAACCAATGCACCCCATACAACCACGCCGAGTGATACGCCAGTATGACGATTACGAATACACTCTTCCAATGTGCGTTCACCGCCATGTCGCCAAACACAGGTGCGACCATCATGATGCTGTAAACAGAACCGGGATTCATCCGAAAAAATGACGTTTTGCCATGCGTGCGCCGAGGTTCGTCGTTGAGTACACCATCGCTGGCGCTCCTGTCTGTGATGCAGCGTCAAAAAAAATGGCTCTGAGCACTATGGGACTTAACTACAGTGGTCATCAGTCCCCTAGAACTTAGAGGCAGGATTCGAACCTGCGACCGTAGCAGTCACGCGGTTCCGGACTGCGCGATGCAGCGTCAAGAGTAACCGTAGCCGTGGTCTCCGAGATTACAGTCCATGCTGTTGCAAACGTCGTCGAACTTTTCGTGCAGATGGATGTCGTCTTCCAAACGTCCCCATCTGTTGACTCAGGGATCGAGACGTGGCTGCGCGATCCGTTACAGCCATGCGGATAAGATGCCTGTCATCTCGACTGCTAGTGATACGAGGCCATTAGGATCCAGCACGGCGTTCCGTATTACCCTCCTGAACCCCCCGAATCCATATTCTGCTAACAGTCATTGGATCCCGACCAACGCGAGCAGCAATGTCGCGATACGATAAACCGCAATTGCGATAGGCTACAATCCCAACTTCATCGGAAACGTGATGGTACGCATTTCTTCTCCTTACACGACGCATCACGACAACGTTTGACCAGGCAACGCCGGTCATCTGCTGTTTGTGTATGAGAAATCAGCTGGAAACTTTCCTCATGTCAGCACGTTGTAGGTGTCGCCACCGGCGCCAACCTGGTGTGAATGCTCTGAAAAGCTAATCTTTTGCATATCACAGCATCTTCTTCCTGTCGGTTAAATTTCGCGTCTGTAACACGTCATCTTCGTGGTGTAGCAATTTTAATGACCAGTAGTGTACGTCGAGGCATCACCTCTGGCACTATCGGTAAGTTACGAGACTACGGATAATGTGGCACACGGTATCTTTCATTTATCGACGCTAGTGCTTCCTTCTTATGTTGAGTGATACTGCTCACCAACTGTTTCTAAAGAAATTGTATACCTACCACAGCAAGAATCTCGAACTTTGTTCCTCTCTAGTAGATGAAGCAACTTCTAAAAAAGCTCTTTTCTTTATGGTATTAAGATGTACCTTCGGCAGTAGTACTTGTTTTTGAAGACCTAAGTCATGGTAGAGACCGCCTACGACCCCCTACGATGATTTTTGTGATCTCAACATAGAGGAGAAATCTTTATTTCTTAAATACGTAAGGCCATTTGGCGAAAAATATTCGTGGATGTTTTTTGAAGCTTGTAGGAACTTTAACGAGAAATAGCAACAAGAAATGGATTTGCTCTAGTATAGCCTGTGGAACGTCGATATTAATGGCAACTGTTTCCCAAAATTTCGGATCGATTTCGAGGTGAATGGAAGCAGCAATTCTGGACGTGTGGGGTGTCGCATTGTCCTGCTGGAATTGCCCAAGTCCGTCGGACTGCACAGTGGACATGAGTGGATGCAGGTGAACAGACAGGATGCTTATGTACGTGTCACTTGTCAGAGTCGTATCTAGACGTATCAGGGGTCCCATATCACTCCTGCTGCACACGCCCCACACCGTGGTAGAGCCTCCACCAGCTTTAACAGTCCCCTGTTGACATGCAGGGTGTTTCAGGTCATCAACAGTTCAATGTCGGGGTTGGCGGTCCCAGGCGAGGAATAAAGCTTTGTGTCGTGCAGTCATCAAGGGTACACGAATGGGCCTTCGGCTCCGAAAGGCCATAACGATGATGCTTCGCTGAATGGTTCGTACGCTGACAATTGTTGATGGCCCGGGATTGAAATCTGCAGCAGTTTGCGTTAAGTGTTGCACTTCTGTCACGCTGAACGATTCTCTTCAGTCGTCGTTGGTCCTTTTCTTGCAGGATCTTTTTCCGGCCGCAGCGATGTTGGAGATTTGATGATTTTTTAAATATATATAAATTATAGAGCGCAGCAATCAGTCGTCCTTTTTTTTAGATTTTATTACGCAAATCCAGATTTCGGCTAGTAGGTAGCCTTTCTCAATACACTATTTTCTATTCTCAATGCATGTAAGTCACTGTCGTTCGGGCGTCAATTACATTTAGTCATAGAACTGTGACTGACGCTCGAACAACGGGGACTTAGGTGCATTGAGAATAGAAAATAGTGCATTGAGACTGGCTAGCTACTAGCCGAAATCTGGATTTGCGCAATAAAATATAAAATAAGGACGACTGATTCCTGTACTCTATAATTTATGTCACATAACAGTCGCTGAGTGCACCCACTTTCCGAAAGGAGGTTAACCTGATTTGATGTTTTACTGCATTCGTGATATTACGGTACACTCGTGAAATGTGATGTGTCGGCAGCTGGGCCAACACCTTGTAGATCGACATGGCTGAAAATGCACGCTAGACTAACGCAGACGGGCGTGAAGTACTGGAACAGGCTACGTAATTAATGCTATGAAGAAAAGTACGTAGCTGGATTAATACTTATCTTTAATCAATCATTGTGGTACATGGCTCTTGACTATACACAGGAGACTTTAATTACAATCACTGTAAGGCTAATGGCGCCTTGCTAGTTCGTAGCCATTAACTTAGCTGAAGGCTATTCTGTCTCTCGGCTAATGAGAGAGAAAGGCTTCGTACATCTAGTCGCTAGCTAGGTCGTCCGTACGACTGGGACGAGTGCTTGTTCGTATCACGAGACCTGCCTTGTGGTGGCGCTAGGTCTGCGATCACACAGTGGCGACACGCGGGTCCGACATGTACTAAATGGACCGCGGCCGATTTAATCTACCACCTAGCAAGTGTGGTGTCTGGCGGTGACACCACAAAATGTTCGTTTGGGAAAATCCCCACTTCATCGCTACCTCGGAGATGCTGTACCCCATCGTTCTCTCGCCGACTATAACACCACGTTCAAACTCACTTAAATCTTGCCATTGCAGCAGCAGTAACCGATCTGACTGCGGGAGATACTTGCTGTCTTATATAGGCGTTGCCGACCACAGCGCCGTATTCTGCGTGTTTACATCTCTCTATATTTGAATTCGCATTCCTATAACATTTCCTTTGAGGGTTCAGTGTATTACCCGCTTTTTGAAAATGATGACGAAAGTTGGTAAGCGCAGGATCCAAGGCAGTTTTGCTTTGTTAAAAAGTATGTCATTTCTGACGTATTCTAAGCTTGAAAAATGAATACTGCGATCCTTTTCTTTAACGGTTTGATGCTCTGTAGTTAATTCGATTTTTTCATTAGTGAAATTGTGCTTCTTTATCATCAGTTACATATCTTTTTATGATAGAAGCTTTGAGCATGAGCCACGCGAAAAGTTAATTGAAACGCCGCACGGGATTAGCCGAACGGTCTGCAGCGCAGCAGTCATGGACTGTGCGGCTGGTCCCGGCGGAGGTTCGAGTCCTCCCTCGGGTATAGGTGTGTGTGTTTGTCCTTAGGATAATTTAGGTTACGTAGTGTGTAAGCTTAGGGACTGGTGACCTTAGCAGTCAAGTCACGTAAGATTTCACACACATTTGAACATTTTTTTGTTAATTGAATAATAATGCGTGTTGATAGTCATCTCCATTTTCACTGTGTCAGTAAATGAAATTTCTGTCATTACTGCTTGTTTTTTAGTTTTTGGGACGTATGGTATACTGTACCCTTTGATACCTGTCTAGTTGAAGCCATATACATTATTGCGTTTTAACTTGAAGTTTCTTTCTTCATTGGCAAATCTTTCACTGATGTTACTTTTCATGGCAACTTTTTCACTGGTGGCTCAGATTATGCTTTAATCAGTCATTTGGTACTTTCGGTTGCTACTGCTGAAAGAAACTGTTTCATGTTATCTATGTGTACAGTTTATCAAAGTTTGCTGGAATATGTGCCACGACAGTAAATTAACTTAACTGAAAGACCTATTCTGTACTATCCTGAGTTTCTCTTCACTTCTCAAATTCGTTACTTTCGAAGGAAGAATGTTTCTTTCATATCCCTTCAGATTTTTTCGTAACTCAGTTCTTGGTATTGCTTTTTTGTTCTTTCTGTTGTGTCTGCTCGTCAAATATGGGGTGCCTAGGAAAACTACTTTCTCGGATCGACAGACAACAATTCAACCTAATCGCGTTAGTAAATTTTATTACAAAAGGAAATGATTACAATATTTAGCTTTGTGAGATACAGACGTGTCGCGATCAAAGGACGACAGACAAACAAGTATGTACAATTCTTAATACAAGAGAAGTAATACAATTCCTAAGTCGCTTCTATACAAGTGCCCATTCTTTATGCCGCTGTGGAAGTCTCAGAACTCCTAGTCTTCAACTGGGCCGCGGCCAGAAGGCGTGGCGCAAATGTCCTCTTCGTGTCGACGGCGCTGAGGTCGGGTTGTCGTCCTAGAGAGGGGTCGGTTTGGCTGATGTTTTCTTCACAGCCCTCTGTGCTCCAACGTTCCCGACTGGTGTGCCGGCGCTTGACATTACGCCTCAACACTTTCTGTCTCTGTCATACTACCTTTTATACTTTTCCTGTCAATTTACCTCACGCTCGAATTTTCTTTATCGTGTTTTACTGCAGACTTCGGATCTAGTACTGAATTTCATTAGCATTTAATATTTATTTTCCATACTCGACACAGTTGCACCATCATTCAATAACATGAGTGACTATTTTAGCATTTTGAATGTCTGGTTTCGTCCGATGGCCCATGTTCACGTCCGATTTCAGTCCCCTCTGTAATGTCAATTCCTATTCGCTGAAAGATATATCTTTGCAACATAATTAAAATATATTTTATCATCAAGCGATGGTGCACTCAACGACGAACCTGGGTATACGAATGGCAAAACGTCATTTTTTCTGATGAGTCCCGGTTCTGTTTACAGCATCATGATGGTCGCATCCATGTTTGGCGACATCATGGCGAACGCACATTGGAAGCGTGTATTCGTCATCGCCATACTGGCGTATCACCTGGCGTGATGATATGGGGTGCCATTGGTTACACGTCTCGGTCACCTCTTGTTCACATTGACGGCACTTGAACAGTGGACGTTACATTTCAGATGTGTTACGATCTGTGGCTCTACCCTTCATTAGATACCTACTAAAGCCTACATTTCAGCAGGATAATGCACGAACGCATGTTGCATGTCCTGTAAGGGCCTTTCTGGATACGGAAAATGTTGGACTGTCGCCCTGGGCAGCACATTGTCCAGATCTCTCACCAATCGAAAACTTCTGGTCAATGGCGGCCGAACAACTGGCACGTCACAATTCGCCAGTCACTACCCTTGATGAACTGTGATATCGTGTTGAAGCTGCATGGGCAGCTGTACCTGTACACGCCATCCAAACTCTGTGTGAATCAATGCCCAGGCGTATCAAGGCCGTTGTTACGGCCAGAGGTGGTTGTTCTGGGTACTGATTTCTCAGATCTATGCGCCCAAATTGCGTGAAAATGTAATCACATGTCCGATCTAGTATAATATATTTGTCCAATGAATACCCACTTATCATCTGCATTTCTTCTTGGTGTAGCAATTTTAATGGCCAGTAGTGTACTTTCAAAGAATGTGGTTCCTATGAAACAGTCCGAAGAGATATGGCAGTTGAATGGAAAGAGTCCGTTGTTTCTTTGGATCGCGCGATAGATCCTATCGAAATACGCGTCTTTCGCTCAAGCACTGTAACTTTTTATAGTTATGCCTCTGTCAGATATGAAGTACCTATTGTTGTAATTCTCACGTTAAGCTCTTCTTCACTGCTATGTGAGTAAATTCTTTTCCACATTTGATTTTCCAGTCGTTAGTGTAATTCTTCGGGGATGGTGCCTAGGGCTTCCATTTTCATAACCACTAATGTTTCAATGGCTTGTAGCTGGTTTCCATCTTCCTTACGTCGTGTATGTAAAAGCTATCTGTCGTGTGAAAGCATGAGACCCGTTCAAGAGGAAATGAGGGAACTGTATTGTAATCCTGGCAGATGTTCCTGTGCATTATCAAAGATGATAAAATGGAGAATCTTTGTAGGATTCAGTACGATTAAGTTACATTGCGTTCATCTGGTAATTTTGTTGTTAAATAGAAGCCTTTATCAACGTACTGTGGGCAACGGCCTTGCCGCAGTGGATACACCGGTTCCCGTGAGATCACTGAAATTAAGCGCTGTCGGCCATGGTCGGCACTTGGATGGGTGACCATCCAGGCCACCATGCGCTGTTGCCATTTATCGGGGTGCACTCGGCCTCGTGATGCCAATTGAGGAGCTACTCAACCGATTAGTAGCGGCTTCGGTCAAGGATACCATCATAACGGCAGGGAGAGCGGTGTGCTGACCCCACGCCCCTCCTATCCACATCCACCACTGAGGGTGACACGGCGGTCGGATGGTCCCGGTAGGGCACTCGTGGCCTGAAGACGGAGTACTTTTATCAAGGCACTCTTTTTTTACTGGAAGTCGATGGCTCGGTCTGTAATACAATGGGATAGTTCTGGGAATTATTCGTTAGACATTTATGCTCCTTACTGGTTAATCTGAGCTGTTAGGCTGAGTTATACTTTCATAGTTGGAATTTACACCGATTAACCAAAACATTATGACCACCTGTTAAATAGCGTGTTGATCCACTTTTGAAACACAGCGCAGCAGCGATTCTGCTTGGCATGGATTCTGAAAGCCCTTGCTATGTTTCCAGATGTATGGGGCACCAGATGTCTACTCACAGGTCTCTCAATTTCCGCAGATTACGGGACGGTGGTTTGTGGGCACACAGCTGGTGCCCGATATGTGTTCCAATGGGTACAGATAAAGGGCATTAGCTTGCTAAGACATCAATGTGAGTTGATTATCATGTTCCTCAAACCACTGCAGCACGATTGAGGCCTTGTGTAACGGAGAATTTCCTGCTGGAAGATGCCATCGGCGTAGGGGGAGACTTCAAGAATGAAGCGATGCAGGTGGTCCGCAATAATGTTCACGTAGTTCATTGCTGTCACTACTTAATTTGGGATATAAAATACTCTCTAATATACTATTCGACAGAATACTCCCTATCATACAGAGGGAGACGGGGCCGTACCAATGCGGATTCCTTCCTGGGAAGTCAACAATACATCAAATATTCACCTTAAGACAAATCCTGGAAAATACAAACGAATACGGAGTTGGCACGTATCACCTCTTTATAGATTTCAAAGCAGCTTATGATAGCATAAATAGTGAGCAGTTATATCAAACTCTAGATGAACTGGGAATCTCTAGAAAGTTGATAAGGCTGGTGAGAATGACAATGAGCGAAACACAAAGTAGTGTAAGAATAGGAGGAATGATGTCCAATAGAATGAGTATTAAAAATGGAGTGCGAGAAGGGGATGCATTGGCATGCCTTCTCTTTAATGCCGACCTGGAGAAGGTGATGAGAAACGCAAACCTTTTGAATAGGGGAACGATCTTCTATAAATCGGTGCAGATACTGGCCTACGCAGATGACATAGATATAAAAGGAAGAACCCAAAATGCAATGGGAGACATTTACAGCTCTTGAACAGGCCAGTAGGAACATGGGGTTAATTATTAATGAACGAAAAACAAAATATATGGTAGTGGGAAAAGCACATAGAGAAAATATGCCGAATGCAATAACAATGGGAAATTATACATTTGAGAGAGTTGAACATTTCAAGTATCTGGGCTCGGCAGTTACACGTCTAAATGCTACCTCCTATGAAATTAAGCAGAGATTAGTACTAGCCAACAGAGCCTATTTTGCCCTAACAAGACTTCTACCCTCAAGGCTCCTGACTCGTAGCACTAATTAACTATCTATAAATCACTTATACGACCAGTGCTTACATATGCCTCTGAAGCCTGGACATTAACGACTAAAGATATTGAAACACTGGATGCATTTGAAAGAAAGGTACTTAGATGAATTATCGGCCCAATCTGTGAAAGAGGAAGATGGAGGAGGAGATACAACCATGAGTTGTATATCATATACAAAGACCAACCCATCAGAAGGATAGTGAAATCATCCACACTGAGGTGGGCGGGACATGTGGCTCACATGAATGATACAGAAGTACCAAAAAGAATATTACAAGGAAAGCCAGGAGGTCAGAGAGGACATGGTCGACCAAGAGCCAGATGGGAAGATGGAGTAATCGAAGATCTTAGGAAGATGGAGAGTATTGGCAACGGACTAAGAGAAATGGAAGGAAATTGTAGAAGAGGCCAAGCCTCATCATGAGCTGTAGAGCCAAGAAAGAAGAAGAAGTTCACTGGTGTCATGGTATCTTCGAGTACTACCATATGTCTCATAGAATCCCAGCTCAATGTCCCCATGGCATAATTCTGCTCTCACCAGCCTGCAACTGTGGCGCGGTGCACGTTTCAAGCAGCCATTCGCCTGGATGACGGCGTGTAAGGACCCAGCCATCGACCAGGTGTATCAAGAAATGCGATTCATTCGACAGGCGAAACATATCTGTTGATCCATGGTGAAAATCGAGTGATGGTGTCTCCACTGCAATCGTAACTGATGATGTAGTTGGCTCAACACAGGAATTCGTAGGAGCCGTGTGATGTGGAGCTCCATGTTCAACACTTGCCGTTGAACGATATGCTCCGAAACACTTGTGCTTGCACCAGCATTGTACTATGACGTCACATCTGCCCCAGATCGCTGCCTATCCTGGATTACACTGTGGTTGATCCTCCGACCTCTACGTTTTGTACTGAGACGTGGACGTCCAGTAACATACGGCCTATGCGCTATTGCACCATCCATCAATCACTTTCCAAAGGTGCTCACTACGGTAGCATGCAAACAGCCAACCAGCCTCGCTGTTTCAGAGACTCTCATTTCCTTCCGCAGTGCCACAACTATGTGCCCTTTGTGAAAACCGCTTATAGCAGTGGATTTCCGCATTTGTGGCCCGTATCGTCGATATTCGCGTCCTCCACTTACATTCTTTCCTTACTGCGTCACGTGCCCGCAGCGCCATCAGGAGCCATTCAGCCTTGCAGTGGGCAGTCGGCAGAATGTTTTGGCTCATTAGTGTACATCATTTTTGCAATAGACTAACTTGCATTACGGCAAATACGAGGCTGAGGTTTTACTAATGTGCTCCTGGTCTCAAATTTAGCTTCTTCCATTTAATTTTAGTCTTTTAAATAGGCTTAAATTCCTTACCAAAATAAGTTATGTGGATTTGCTGGCGGAAATTATACCATATTTCGTGTTGCGATATAATAAAGCGGTAAAATTCTGACATTGAACCTACTCAACACGCTACGTATTTTTACATGGATGAAATACGGAAATAGGATGTTACTAGTAAACGAACTGTTCTGTTCTTCTCACGTGATATTTACAGTATTTTTTCACTTTCTTTTGTCATACATTGATGGTTCCCTAGAGTTTCTGTCACAATTTTGCGGTTAAAGTACTACGATCTTCCATATGCATATGCCAGTTGTAATGCTCTTTTTATATTTCATTTCAGTTAACAATTGCGGTATATATAGGGAGGACGACTGGTAGATTATTATGTGGCCGTCTGTTTTCAGACCAAACATAGCCATGCTGCATACTTTTTTCATAATCCCACTCACCACTCGCCTTTTGCAAGAGATTTTTACTTTGATACTGCAGTGTTTTTATCCCATTTGGAATTAGAGCGACCTTCCTTCACCGGAAAATACTTTCTGTTAATTGTGCGTATAAAAAAAAAGGCACTCCGGAAATGGCTGATGAATTACTATTTATCGCCTGCCTTCAACGAAGTGAGTGGTGAACCTCTTTTATTTTGAATAAGATGCGCAATTGTCATCGATACTATACGCGTTCCTTCTTCAAAGTACACCGCATTGTTTTAGCACTGTCCTTGCGGGTAGAGACGTTTGCGTGTTAATGACAAACTGAGGGCTATGCTGGCGGTAGCTTAGCTACTGGCAGGGTCTCCCAAGCCTGAAGGTCTCAACAGATGAACCAGACAAAGTGTGTCCCACAACGCCCCATCTTTTTCCGCATCCCTTTCCACAGTCCTTTTCCCCAACATCCTAGGACCCAATGGCGAAGTGGATGGAAGAAGAACTTCTCACACGAACTGGCTGTAAACGCGCTGCTCTACTGTCCTTGAGTTCGCGGCACTTCGTTGCAGTTCTGGTGTCTGAAATCACAGCTCATATCCCTGTGCCCTGATGAATTGTTCCAGAATCATAGCGAGTGAGTTACTTCCTTGTAAGTTGAGATCTACCTTAAACAAAGCCACGCGTTTGGCAATTTCTCCTGCCATCTTCCTTAATGTCCAGTGGCGATGGGATGAAGACGGTGGTAGCAGGCTTGATTGAAGCTAGAAGCTATTGATATAAACCAGCACACTAGCGGCAAGGGTGTGAAGGTCGCCTTCCGGAGAACTCATGTGACTACTCAGGTATCTGGTCATGCACCTGTGAATGGGCAGGGCTATTTGGGATAACCGCTGCCCACCCTGAATGGGGAAGGCACTAGAAAAGGTGGTCTAACCATCGGTAGCGGCACTTTTACCTAGCTGGGAATCTGCATCCAGAAAGTCACTCATAAATTGTGGACGAAAATCAAGATAGAACGATATGACTATGACTATTGCAACATGGAATGTCAGGACTCTTCTGGACTTAAATGGTAACTGAGCAGAAAGAACAATAACTCTCATCAACCACGAGCTAGCTAGATTAGATGTACACGTTGCGGCTTCAAATGCACCAGACTCTCAGGCGAAGAACACGTGAGTGAAGTTAGGTCAGGGTACGCGATCTTTTCGAAAGGAAAGGATGCATGAAAACCACGCACCCGTGGGGTAGTATTTGCATAAAAAACAAAAATAGTGGAACAACGTCGCTTAATCCCTATTTGTGTCAATAAAAGAATTGTGACTCTTCCACTTCCTGTTTCTGGTGATAGCTTTCTCATCCTCATCTCTGCCTACATCCCCACTTTAGGCAAAGAGGAGGATACAAAGAATCAGTTCAACCGTCAACCGAGCAATGTTCTCGTCAAAATACACTCCTGGAAAAGGAAAAAAGAACACATTGACACCGGTGTGTCAGACCCACCATACTTGCTCCGGACACTGCGAGAGGGCTGTACAAGCAATGATCAAACGCACGGCACAGCGGATACACCAGGAACCGCGGTGTTGGCCGTCGAATGGCGCTAGCTGCGCAGCATTTGTGCACCGCCGCCGTCAGGGTCAGCCAGTTTGTCGTGGCATACGGAGCTCCATCGCAGTCTTTAACACTGGTAGCATGCCGCGACAGCGTGGACGTGAACCGTATGTGCAGTTGACGGACTTTGAGCGAGGGCGTATAGTGGGCATGCGGGAGGCCGGGTGGACGTACCGCCGAATTGCTCAACACGTGGGGCGTGAGGTCTCCACAGTACATCGATGTTGTCGCCAGTGGTCGGCGGAAGGTGCACGTGCCCGTCGACCTGGGACCGGACCGCAGCGACGCACGAATGCACGCCAAGACTGTAGGATCCTACGCAGTGCCGTAGGGGACCGCACCGCCACTTCCCAGCAAATTAGGTACACTGTTGCTCCTGGGGTATCGGCGAGGACCATTCGCAACCGTCTCCATGAAGCTGGGCTACGGTCCCGCACACCTTTAGGCCGTCTTCCGCTCACGCCCCAACATCGTGCAGCCCGCCTCCAGTGGTGTCGCGACAGGCGTGAATGGAGGGACGAATGGAGACGTGTCGTCTTCAGCGATGAGAGTCGCTTCTGCCTTGGTGCCAATGATGGTCGTATGCGTGTTTGGCGCCGTGCAGGTGAGCGCCACAATCAGGACTGCATACGACCGAGGCACACAGGGCCAACACCCGGCATCATGGTGTGGGGAGCGATCTCCTACACTGGCCGTACACCACTGGTCATCGTCGAGGGGACACTGAATAGTGCACGGTACATCCAAACCGTCATCGAACCCATCGTTCTACCATTCATAGACCGGCAAGGGAACTTGCTGTTCCAACAGGACAATGCACGTCCGCATGTATCCCGTGCCACCCAACGTGCTCTAGAAGGTGTAAGTCAACTACCCTGGCCAACAAGATCTCCTTATCTGTCCCCCATTGAGCATGTTTGGGACTGGATGAAGCGTCGTCTCACGCGGTCTGCACGTCCAGCACGAACGCTGGTCCAACTGAGGCGCCAGGTGGAAATGGCATGGAAAGCCGTTCCACAGGACTACATCCAGCATCTCTAAGATCGTCTCCATGGGAGAATAGCAGCCTGCATTGCTGCGAAAGGTGGATATACACTGTACTAGTGCCAACATTGTGCATGCTCTGTTGCCTGTGTCTATGTGCCTGTGGTTCTGTCAGTGTGATCATGTGATGTATCTGACCCCAGGAATGTGTCAATAAAGTTTCCCCTTCCTGGGACAATGAATTCACGGTGTTCTTATTTCAATTTCCAGGAGTGTACACTACTGCCCATTAAAATTGCTACACCACCAAGATGACGTGCTACAGACGCGAAATTTAACCGACAGGACGAAGATGCTGTGATATGCAATTGATTAGCTTTTCAGAGCGTTCACACAAGGTTGACGCCGGTGGCGACACCTACAACTTGCTGACATGAGGAAAGTTTCCAACCGATTTCTCATACACAAACAGCAGTTGACTGGCGTTGCCTGGTGAAACGTTGTTGTGATGTCTCGTGTAAGGAGGAGAAATGCGTACCATCACGTTTCCGACTTTGATAAAGGTCGGATTGTAGCCTATCGCGATTGCGGTTGATCGTATCGCAACATTGCTGCTCGCGTTGGTCGAGATCCAATGACTGTTAGCAGAATATGGAATCGGTCGGTTCAGGAGGGTAATACGGAACGCCGTGTTGGATCCCAATGGCCTCGTGTCACTGGCAGTCGAGATGACAGGCATCTTGTCTGCATGGCTGTAACGGCTCGTGTAGCCACGTCTCGATCCCTGAGTGAACAGATGGGGACGTTTGCAAGACAACAACCATATGCACGAACAGTTCGACGACGTTTGCAGCAGCATGGACTATCAGCTCGGAGACCATGGCTGCGGTTACCCTTGACGCTGCATCAGAAACAGGAGCGCCTGCGATGGTGCACGAAACGACGAACCTAGGTGCACGAATGGCAAAACGACATTTTTTTCGGATGAATACAGGTTCTGTTTACAGCATCATGATGATCGCATCTGTTATTGACGACATCGTGGTGAACGCACATTGGAAGCGTGTATTCGTCATCGCCATACTGGCGTTTCACCTGGCGTGATAGTATGGGGTGCCATTGGTTACACGTCTCGGCCACCTCTTGTTCGCATTGACGGTACTTTGAACAGTGGACGTTACATTTCAGATGTGTTACGACCCGTGGCTCTCCCCTTCATTCGATCCCTGCGAAACCCCTACATTTCAGCAGGATAATGCACGACCGCATGTTGCAGGTCCTGTACAGAAAATGTTCGACTGCTGCCCTTGCTAACACGTTCTCCAGATCTCTCACCAATTGAAAACGTCTGGTCAATGGTGGCCGACAACTGGCTCGACACAATACGCCAGTCACTAGTCTTGATGAAGTGTGGTATCGTGTTGAAGCTGCATGGGCATCTGTACTTGTACACGCCATCCAAGCTCTGTTTTACTCAATGCTCAGGCGTATCAAGGCCGTTATTACGCCAGAGGTGGTTGTTCTGGGTACTGATTTCTCAGGATCTATGCACCCAAATTGCGTGAAAATATAATCACATGTCAGTTCTGGTATAATATATTCGTTCTATGAATACCGTTTGTCATCTGCATTTCTTCTTGGTGTAGCAATTCTAATGGCCAATAGTGTATATACCTCCCGACGCATGGAATGGTCCACTTTAGTTTAGTTATGTCATGTTCCGTAGATCATTTTTACGGTTATTTTATCGATATGATGTGGAACAAGGCAGATTACAAGATATATATACACACACACACGAATACTACTTTTTTTTACTAGTTCTGAAACAGAAACTCGTCCATGGAATGGAAGGAGTTGTCGAAAAGAAATGATTTTTAGCTAGATTTAAAGCTTGATCTGCTACCTGCCAGAAACTTTATGTTGTTGGGCAAATGATGAAAGATTTTTACTGCTGAATAACGTTCTCCTTTTTAAGCACCTGACAGCTTCAAGCACGATCAAGAAGGCTGCAGAGGAGGTCACTGGTTTTGATGCGAAGTAGACAAATGACTGGTTTAGTGACAACAATGAAGTGATTAAGGACCTCATAAGTAATGAGCGGGATGCATTTCTATGTCTTGCTCAAAATCTATCCCCCCTGGAAAAGAAAACACACTTCCAAGAGCCGCGCAGGGTAGCCGCGGGGTCTGAACCGCCTTGCACGGCCCATGCGGCTCCCCACGTCGGAGGTTCGAATCTTCGCTCGGGATTGGGTGTGTGTGCTGTCCAAAGCGTAAGTTAGTGTAAGTTAGATTAAGTAGTGTGTATGCTTAGGGAATGATGACCTCAGCAGTTTGGTCCCATAAGACGTCACAAAATTTTTCCAAATTTCCAACACTTCCAAGACCTCAAGCAGAAATATCAAAGTGAAATAAGAGCAATCAGGAACAACTAATGACAACAAAAAGCAAAGAAACTTCAGTCTGTCAGATGCCAGGGACTTGCCAGGATTTTATGCTGGAAAAAAAAAAAAAATATATGGACCTGTTCGTTCCTCATCAGGAACTCTGAAAGCCGCCGACAGCATGACCATCCTTACTGACCGTAACAGGACATCTTAAACGGCTGGAAAGAGCATTTCAGCTCATTTTTGCATCGTAGTTCTACTGCTGCTGCCGACTTTCTCGAGCATGTCCCACAACATCCAACACAATTTTGTATGGCAGTCCCAATGACAATTCTTGAATTCGACAAGGCTCTAGATAGCATGAAACCGAGAAAGACACCTAGACCTGACAGCATCCCCCTGAAGACCTTCAAAATGGTGGCTTGCCTCTATAAACCAGTCTCTTCTCCCTGTTTATTCTAATGTGACACACCCATAATGTACCAGCTGACACGTAAAACTCCACAATTGTCACTGTCTTTAAAAAAGGCGACCGAAGCATACGTGGCAATAACCCTGATATATCCTTGCTCCCCGTGACTGGTAAAATTTTTGTAAGGATTTTGTTGAATCGCCTCCAGACTTTCAGAGACAGTACTTTCCCAATCTTAGTACGGATTTCGTCCCTCCATAAGATCAACAGATGAGATTTTCCGTCCGCAGCAGCTGCAGGAGAAGTGCTGTCCACAACATAAGTCTTTACTACTTGTGTTCTATTACCTAGAAAAGGCCCAGAGAAGCTTTACGGAAGGTCTTAAAACGCTTTGGCTGCCACGAACACTTTGTTCGAATGATTCAAGCTTTTCATGATGATATGTCTGAGCTATGCTTTACGAGACATCAGTTGTAAACAACGTAGAAGGAGAACTTAAATACAGATATGACGGAGGGCTATTTACTCAGTCCAGCACTCGGAAAGGTTCACAAGTCACACTCAGGTAACTCAACTACACTGACGACAATGTTTCTCTAGCTCACACACCCAAAGAGCTGCAACTGTCTGTAAATTGTCTCGGTAATGCATATAAACGGTTTGGCCTGGCCACCAGCCTGCTCCTGGAACGGCCTTTCCGGATTTCAGTATCTCTATTTCCATTAATATCTTTTTGGAACAAGTAGAGCACTTTCTCTGACTAGGAAATATATTATCAAGTAATTGCTCATCGGAAAAGGACGTGAAGAACCGGCTGCATACCGTACATGTTGCTTTCGGACGCCTTCTACATCGGGTCTTCCTGAATAAAGATCTTGCACTATGAGCGAAACTGATGGCGTATTGAACAATTGTTCTTTCTGCCCTGCTCTATGGTTGCGAAACCTGGACACTATATCACCGTGATCTTAAGAAACTAGAACACAATAATCAACAGAAGGTTAGATACATCACGAACATCAAATGAGGTTACTTCGTATCAGACACTACAGTTCCTGAGGGGGCAAATATGTGTAGCTTAGAAGCTACCGTTAATCGTCACCAACTCAGGTAGTTTGGGCATGTCCAGGGATGAGAAACAACAGACTTACCCGACAAATTTTGTATAGCGAAGTGAGCACAGGTAAAAGGCCCATGGTGCTCGTCTCAAGCGTTGTAAGGACCAATTCAAGAATAACTTAAGGAGTTTGACCATTGACCATAGTAATTTGTGGGCCGTAGCAGATGATGGTAAATATTGGCGCACAACTACTTCAGCTGCGGTCTTACATTTAGAACAGGAACGTCGGAGGCGGGAAAATGAAAAACGTTAGAGGTGCAAACTTCACCAGGCCGAGCCACGCCCTCCACGATCTATTATGCATCATACACACTGAAGAGCCAAAGAAACTGGTATACCTGTCTAATATCGTGTTGAGTCCCCGCGAGCAAGAAGAAGTGCCGCAACAGGATGTGGCATGGACTCGACTAAAGTCTGAAGTAGTGCTGCAGGGAACTGACACCATGAATCCTGCTGGGCTGCCCCTATGTCCGTACGATTATGAGGGTGTGGAGATCTCTTCTGCACAGCACGTTGCAAGGGATCCCAGATATGCTTAATAATGCTCATGTCTGGGAATATTGGCGGCCAGCGGAAGTGTTCCTGGAACCACTCTGTAGCAATCTAGGATGTGTAAGGTGTCGCACTGTCCTACTGCACTTGCCCAAGTCCGACTGCATGCACAATAGACCATAATCGATGCAGGTGATAAGACATAGTGCTTACGTACGCGTCATCTGCCAGAGTCGTACCTAGACGTATCAGGAGTCCTATATCACTCCAACTGCACACGCCCCACACCATTACAGAGCATCCACCAGCTTGAACAGTCTCCTGCTGACATGCAGGGCCAATGGGTTCATGAGGTTGTCTTCGCACCCGTACACGTCCATATCCTCGATACAAATTGAAATGAGACTCGTCCGGGCAACATGTTTCCAGTCGTAAAAAGTCTAATGTCGATGTTGACGGGCCCAGGCGAGGCGTAAAGCTTTGTGTCGTGGAGTCATCGAGGGTACACGAGTGAGCCATCGGCTCCGAAATCCCATATCCATGATATTTCGTTGAATGATTCGCACGGTGACACTTGTTGATGGCCCAGCATTGAAATCTGAATCAATTTGCGGAAGGGTTGCGCTTTTGTCCCGTTGAACGATTCTCATCAGTCCTCGTTGATCCCATTCTTGGAGGATCTCTTTCCGACCGCAGTGATGTGGGAGATTTGATGTTTTACCGGATTTGTGATATTCACGGTACACTTGTGAAATAATCGTATGGGAAAATCCCCACTTCATCCCTACCTCTGAGATGCTGTGTCTCATCGCTCGTGCGCTGTCTATAACACCACGTTCAGACTCACTTAAATTTTGATAACCTGTCATTGTAGCAGCAGTAACCGATCTAACAACTGCGGGAGACTCTTGCTGTCTTATATAGGTATTGCCGACTACAGCGCCGTATTCTGCCTGTTTACACATCGCTGTATTTGAATACCCATACCTACACCAGTTTCTTTGGCGCTTCAGCCTATGTGGTCACATGTTTCATGCCAGGACTGGTCTACTAAGTCAAAAAAATGGTTCAAATGGCTCTGAGCACTATGGGGCTTACCATCTGAGGTCATCAGTCTCCTAGAACTCAGAACTACTTAAACCTAACTAACCTAAGGACATCACACACGTCCATGCCCGAGGCGGGATTCGAACCTGCGACCGTAGTGGTCGCGTGGTTCCAAACTGTAGCGCCTAGAACCGCTCGGCCACCCTGGCCGGCTACTAAGTCACCATAGACATCTGAAATGCGACGCAATCAACGAAATGTAGGTGAAAAATGAAAACACGGGTAAGAATATCAGCCGACGACTAGGATACGTGTTCATTTTATTTTTTCTGCTATTGCACATCTTTACGTCGAGTGTTAGAGTAGTAGCAGAAATAATGATCTGGTTACATAACTTGCATACCGCACCACACGTAGGACGAAGAATCAAATGCTACTTTGTTCACAGTCTCAAAATCGGTATGAAATATTACCTAATGGGATTATCGACAGCATATTGGCTGAATGTGCGATTGTTTGTACAACTTCTACTTACTGTGCCCCTCCCCCTCCCCCCGTATGATAAATGTTTATTACAGATGTTTATTATCCTATTCTCTGCCTAAAGGTTCTCTGACTTCAAAATAATTAACACAAATAAACACATGGAAAATATATAATGAAGTACATTAGATTAATCAACACACTTACATTATTATTCGTTTAGCGTAAATTTGAGCTTTCCATATTCCTGTTTGACCTATATGTTTAGCTCGGTACAAGATACGATGGCTTTACTTTCTAACTAACGTGGTGTGCGTGGATGTACCACGGGCAGCCCACTTGATGACGTTACTAAGCCAGCGTTTGTTGAAGGAGGACGTGGAGAGAGATGCCCTGCACAACATGACAGCCGTGCGTGGTGGCCGACCGGTTCTAGGCACTTCAGTCCGGAACCGCGCGACTGCTACGGTCGCAGATTCGAATCTTGCCTCGGGATTGGATGTGTGTGGTGTCCTTAGGTTAGTTAGGTTTAAGAAGTTCTAAGTTCTAGGGGACTGATGACCTAAGATGTTAAGTCCCATAGAGCTCAGATACATTTGAACCAAAACATGTCAGCTCTTAATCTCTGTGTTTTCTTAATTTAAATGTTTGTGCGTTTCTGGGGAAACAACATGGGTTTCCGGGAAACAGGTCAGAATGGCCGCTGCACAAGGCTGTTGGCTTTCAACCAGCCCATGAATTCAGTCCGTATCAGTTCCATCTTCGTCCTTCCAGGTAGAGCTCTCCCCGACAGACATGCAGATCAAAAGAAAGGTTGAAGAATATTTTCTCAGAAAACGCAATACTGGTAAAACTATGTGTACAGCTGATATACTAATATCTGACAAGAAATTTTCTAGAATGATGGCTGACTAATGAATAGTAACCAATATAAGGACGTAGGCAATAGCGGAAGAAGCGGATATAGTTCTCATGGTTCTCCCCCAGACGTTAGGGAACATGTAGAAATGACTCATCTGATTCTTTCGAAGGGAATGATCCACATGCTGACAGGACACAGATTGTATCACAGTCATCTCTGTACATTCAATGGCACTTGCATTCATAGAGAAACGGGAACACCTGAACACGTAGTGGTACCTCTATCAAAGGCTCGCAGGTGATGCAAAGACAGGCTGTCTAAGATGATGATGTTTGGATTGTAGGGCGCTCAACTACGCGGTTACCAGCGCCCGTACAAATTCCCAAACTTTGCTCAATCCAATCTCGCCACTTGAATGAATGATGATGAAATGATGAGGACAACACAAACAGCCAGTCATCTCGAGGCAGGTGAATATCCCTGACCCCGACGGGGATCGAACCCGGTACCCCGAGCTCGGAAAGCGAGAACGCGACCGCGAGACCACTAGCTGCGGACGGCTGTTTAATAAATCGTAGTTTGTCTGATGTTATACGTGAGAGAGAAGCACGTGCTACTCTGAACAGACTATCAGAGACATATTCCAGCAAAGAGAGAGAGAGAGAGAGCTACAAAAGTGCACTGCTGGCCATTAAAATTGCTACACCACGAAGATGATGTGTTACAGACGCGAAATTTACCCGACAGGAAGAAGATGCTGTGATATGCAAATGATTGGCTTTTCAGAGCATTCATACAAGGTTGGCGCCGGTGGCGACACCTACAACGTGCTGACATGAGAAAAGATTCCAACCGATTTCTCATACACAAACAGCAGTTGACCGGCGTTGCTTGGGGAAACGTTAATGTGATGTCTCGTGTAAGGAGGAGAAATGCGTACCATCACGTTTCCGACTTTGATAAAGGTCGGATTGTAGCCTATCACGATTGCGGTTTATCATATAGCGACATTGCTGTTCGTGTTGGTCGAGATCCAATGACTGTTAGCAGAATATGGAATCGGTGGGTTCAGGACGGTAATACGGAACGCCGTGCTGGATCCCAACGGCCTCGTATCCCTAGCAGTCGAGATGATAGGTATCTTATCCGCATGGCTGTAACGGATCGTGCAGCCATCCCTCGATCCCTGAGCCAACAGATGAGGACGTTTGCAAGACAACAATCATCTGCACGAACAGTTCGACGACGTTTGCAGCAGCGTGGACTATCAGCTCGGAGACCATGGCTGCGGTTACCCTTGACGCTGCATCAGAAACAGGAGCGCCTGCGATGGTTAACTCAACGACGAACCTGGGTATACGAATGGCAAAACGTCATTTTTTCTGATGAATCCCGGTTCTGTTTACAGCATCATGATGGTCGCATCCGTGTTTAGCGACATCGCGATGAACGCACATTGGAAGCGTGTATTCGTAATCGCCATACTGGCGTATCAGTCGGCGTGATGGTATGGTGTGCCATTGGTTACACGTCTCGGTCACCTCTTGTTCGCATTGACGGTACTGTGAACAGTGGATGTTACATTTCAGATGTGTTAGGACCCTTGGCTCTACCCTTCATTCGATCCCTGCGAAGCCCTACATTTCAGCAAGATAATGCACAGCCACATGTTGCTGGTCCTGTACGGGCCTTTCTGGATACAGAAAATGTTTGACTGTTGCCCTGGCCAGCACATTCTCCAGATCTCTCACCAATTGAAAACGTCTGGTCAATGGTGGCCAAGCAACTGGCTCGTCACAATACGCCAGTCACTTTTCCTGATGAACCGCGGTATCGTATTGAAGCTGCACGGGCATCTGTACCTGTACACGCCATCCAAGCTCTGTTTGACTCAATGCCCAGGTGTATCAAGGCCGTTATTACGGCCAGAGGTGGTTGTTCTGGGTACTGATTTCTCAGATCTATGCACCCAAATTGCATGAAAATGTAATCACATGTCAGTTCAGGTATAATATATTTGCCCAATGAATACCCGTTTATTATCTGCATTTCTTCTTGGTGTAGAAATTTTAACTGTGGAACAAGTTCTGAAATCGCTTCTAAGGTGCAGGTCATGCGTAATAATAGCAACCAATGACTTGAATTAAGTAATATCCGATTTTCCTCAAAGTAGCTGCCAATACAGAATTACATTAAAATTATAAAACACAAGTTCTGATTGTAGCAGAGTTCAGGTTATAAATTCTCTGCATATGCTCCCATGAACTGCAACCTCTTTTATGGTTTCTACGCAAACAGATTTGTGTTAAAAGCTATCAAATTATACTAGTCTATTTTGTAACCTCAGTTCGGGCATGTAACACTTCTGATTCCCACAGACATCGTTCTTCACTACAGCTTAGATTATAATCAGTGATTTGTCCCGTAACTGCAGAGTACTTCTGGCACTATCCACACAGAAATAAGGAAGTCTGGAGGGCGAAAGAGAAACCACATTTTTGTGAACAGTAAGATATGGTAATAACGGACACCATGTTTGAAATGCCTTTGAGAAGAAGGCATACATAAAAAAATCCCGGTGACAAACAAATATACCAACCTGACTATATCATGTTTGCCAAAGAAATCAAAATAAATTGAGCCACAGATATCCTGGCGCTGAAGTAGACAGTGATCACACACTTGTAAAGCAAAATTTAAAAAAAGATGGTAAGTAAGAACAAAATAAGGTGAGAGTTTAATAAGTTGCTAAATGAACAAACATAACGAGAACGTGCAGGAGCATACTAATACATTCATGGAAGCTAATTATAGTGAGATGGATTGAAATATCTTGAAACAAGGATCAAATCGAACTGAAGAAATACTATGTGTATTATATAACAGAAACCACTATAAGAAAAAAAATTCAGAAGAAAGCGAAGTGCAATACAGAACAATGCTGAATGTCGTTGTGACAGAATATAAATGGGACAAAGAAGAATGGATGACGGAAGTTAGGCGAAGAACAGAGAATGATGTACTGGGAGGAAGGACAGATAGAGCATATTGTGCAATAAAGCCACTGCAGCACATACTTAAACAAGAAGTACTCTGATAAAAGATACGAATGGACAATTAATTACTGATAGAGAACATATGACATACAGTTCGAATGTATATCTTGAAGACTTGTACTACTATGAGGAGCCGGCCGGAGTGGCCGAGAGGTTCTAGGCGCTACAGTCTGGAACCGCGCGACCGCTACGGTCGCAGGTTCGAATCCTGCCTCGGGCATGGATGTGTGTGATGTCCGTAGGTTAGCTAGGTTTAAGTAGTTCCAAGTTCTAGGGGACTGATGACCTCAGAAGTTAAGTCCCATAGTGCTCAGAGCCATCTGAACTACTATGAGGAAGTATTGGAAATTACAACCATCTCTAACCTGATCATATGGTGGAAGAAGATAATAAAAGACAGATAATCACACGAGAATAATTTGATCCAGCAGTTCAGCAGTTGAAAGACAAGAAAGCAACAGGAACAGACAACATCCCAACAGCACTTCTGAAGAGAATAAAAGATAATGTTGAGCAAAAACTTTACAACGTCGTTGTAAGAAGCTATTACAATGGATAGTCCGCCTCCATAGCATAGCGGTGGCGTTACTGCCTACCACGCAGGAGGCCCGGGTTCGATTCCCGGCAGGGGACTGGGTGTTGTGTGTCCTTCATCATCACTGACGCGCAACTCGCCGATGTGGCGTCACCTAAAAAGCCGGCACGGTAGCTCAGCGTGTCCGGTCAGAGAGCTGCTCGCCCTCTGTAATAAAAAAAAACTGAGTAGAGGAATCAACGATCAACATGAACAGATGTCTTGTCACATCCGGAAAAAAAGGAAAAGAAAAGGCTTTCAATACGGCGGCCGAACTCCCTCACATGGGGCTTGCTGGCCAAAATGCCATACGTCAGTGAGTGTTCTGACTATAGAAAATTAACGATGTTGTCGCATGCATCAAAAACATTGCTCATTGTAATTAAGAACCGGACTAAAATGAAAACTGAATTAAAATTTCTCGGCTTTCCAGCTGCATCTAGTAACGAAAATCACACGAGCTTTCGACCAAGCATTTCTTGGCCATTGTCAAGTGGTATGACTGCCAGTGGGATTGCTGGTACACCCCATATATACACCAGCTGTGACGCATCTGATGCCCGCGGCATCGTCATGTTCGGGCATATGTTGACTCGGCATCCGAAGGAACACTGCATCGTAATTCGCAATTACCGTATCGTATTTGTCCGCCGATGTCGGGTAGACATGTGACTGATGACATATGGAAATTTGAGTCTGACAGTGAGTCGTGCTCGTATAGCCTAATGGTAAGACGACCGCTCGCCATAAGCGGGAAATACGGGTTCGAGTCACGTTCCGGTACGGATTTTCATAGTCGTCATTCGATTATACAGCTGATGGTTATCCATATTCGCAACTGCGAATACATTTCATGTGTAACATACAAGCTGGCGAAATGTTTGGCCAATTTCTCGCTCCATATGTGGGACACTGTGAACATCATACTACAGAGTCAGCAGATTTTTGAAAACGAATTAACCGTCTTCGACTTAATGAGGGTGACATTATGGTCAGTTGTGATGTGGTGTCGCTGTTTACGAATGTACCTGTCAAAGACTGTTTGGACCTAGTGTCCCACTCCTTTGTAGGTGAAGTGGTCGAGCTAGCCTAGTTGTTTCTTTCGATACGTTGACGACACGTTTGGCCCCATGGACGTGAGAAACTTGACGAGTTCTTGGAACAACTCAACGGCATTAACAGTAATACCCATTTCAACATGCAGGTAGAAAAGGACGATGATTTGCCTGTCCTCGACGCTCTCGTCCACCGCAAACGAAGTGGATGCCTTGGCCACAGCGTCTATATAAACCCCACCTGCACCGATCTGTACTTGGCACCATGGACGCGCACGCCATCAGCCATCATCACCCGGCACAGAAGTGCAGTGCATTACATACATTGGTACTTCGTGCAAGAATGATATCTTACGCGGATAACCTTCCCCATGACCTGGGCCATCTACGCAAGGCCTTTGGGAACAAATACGCCCATCAAATAAATGAAGCGATTTGAAGCAAGAGTCACAACAAGACCATCGGCGACGAGCAGGAAAAGGTAGTGGCTTCCTTGCAGTTCTGTGATTCCGTGGTGGCGAAGATAAGCCGCCTGCTGAAACGACACAATATCAAATCGATCTTCGGCCCTCCGACAAATATCTCAATTAGTGAGACCAGTTAAAGACTCAGCAGGTCCCAGAACACCAGGGGTCTACAAGATATCTTACGAGTGTGACCACTCTTACGTTGGACAAATAATGCGTTCTGTGGAACACCGCAGGAAGGAGCATGAAAGGTTTTATCGCCTAGGAATCTGCTTTAGCTGAGCATGCTTTAGAAAACGGACACCGGATATAACATCCGTCGTGGCTCGCACAAACGGCTTCTGCGATTGTGGAACTAAAGTATCCATTGAAATAAAAATCGACGATAACACCCTAAATAGACACTGAGGCCTGCAGCTCAGCTCGGCGTGCGATCCAGCCATCACGTGGTTGAAGCGGGCATATCGAAAGCAAAGTCAACATATGGCGATGCCGCTGGCATCAGTGACGTCACAGCAGGCAGCTAGTGTACTAGTGTATATAAGGAGCACACCAGCAGCCCACTGGTAGTCATACCACTTGACAATGACCAAGGAGTGCTTGGCCGAAAGCTCGTGTAATTTTAATTACTTGGCACCGCTGTAAACCCGAGGATGTTTTATTCAATGTTATCGCCGCGAGACTCTGCATTCCTACAAAACGAAAATTGAACAAAATACATCTCAGGATCAGTTCAGTGTTACATCTGGAAAGGGTAGTAACAAGTTCTTCTTGCAATAGGAACTAATCTGGAAAGAAGACTGAGCATCAACAGGGAGACATATATAATATTCGTGGGTATAGAGAAAACTTTTGATAGTACGAACTGGAAATAACTACTTAAGACCATGAAAAATACAGGAGGGACAAATGACTCATTCTGTTACTGTACAAAGACCAAAAACGTAGAGACAAACGTTAATGGAAATGTAAAACTGCTTCCATTAGAAGAGGAGTGACACTAGGTTGCGCACTATCCGCTGACTCATTCAACATGTTCGTTGCGGAGGCAATAATCAAACGCAAGCAAAAGACGAAAGGCAGCAAAATCAGTGGATAGCATATCCATTCTATAGTATTTGCAGATGACATTGCATTAACTGCAGATTCGGAGAAGGAACTAAGTAATGAGATATTTATGATACAGTAGTGCCTGTATTATCCCGAATTACGACACAAAGTTCCTTGGTACATGAATGCATGTCCAAAGTAACTTTGAATCGTAATTCGAATCAATTCAGGCACTGCAATACCGTATTTATCTGCCGTCACCGGGCAAGCGACTTTCAAGTAAAATGTCTCCCCTGCATGGGAACATACACATATCAAAAAAAGTTTAGCATCAACCCGGTTCCCAGAACTCCTGAAGATGGACGTTGACTGTGGAGATTGTATCAGAGACACAGTCCCTTTGACTTCAGAGATGTCACTAAATCCTCCCAAAGATGTAAGCAACCACGCATGAGCAGCGCTTATTAGACGGAGGGGGTTAGACAGCCCATCAGATCCAGTCATTCCACCAGGAAGGAGGCACACGGCTCGTGTTGTCTGTAGTTCAACTAAGCGTAGACGATCAACACCGTTGTTCGATCGCGTTCGCATTGTTATTTTGTGCCAGGAAGGGCTCTCAATAAGGGAAGTGTCTAGGCTTCTCGGAGTGAACAAAAGCGATGTTGTTCGGACATGGAGGAGATACAGAGAGACAGGAACTATCGATGACATGCCTCGCTTACGCCGCCCAAGGGCTACTGCTGCAGTGGATGACGGCTACCTACGGATTATGGCTCGGAGGAACCCAGACAGCAAGGTCACCATGTTGAATAATGCTTTTCGTGCAGTCACAGGACGTCGTGTTATGACTCAAACTGTGCTCATTAGGCTGCATGATGCGCAACTTCACTCCCGACATCCATGGCGAGGTCCATCTTTGCGACCGCGATACCATGCAGCGCGGTACAGATGGGCCCAACGACATTCCGAATGGACCACTCAGGATTGGCATCACATTCTCTTCACCGATGAGTGTAGCATATGCCTTCAACCAATCAATCGTCGGAGACGTGTTGGGGGGCAACCTGGTCAGGCTGAATCCTTAGACACACTGTCCAGCGAGTACAGCAAGGTGGATGTTCCCTGTTGTGTTGGGGTGGCATTATGTGTGGCCGACGTACGCCGCTGGTGGTCATGGAAATCGCCGTAACGGCTGTACGATACGTGAATGCCATCCTCCGACCGATAGTGCAACCATATCGGCAGCATACTGGCGAGGCATTTGTGTTCATGGACGACAATTCGCGCCTCCATCGTGCACATCTTGTGAATGACTTCCATCAGGATAACGACATCGCTCGACTAGAGTGGCCACGATGTTCTCCAGACATGAACTGTATCGAACATGCCTGGGATAGATTGAAAAGGGCTGTTTATGGACGGCGTGACCCACCAATCACTCTGAGGGATCTGCGCCGGATCGCCTTTGAGGAGTGGGACAATGTGGACCAACAGTGCCTTGATGAACTTGTGGATAGTACGCCATGACGAATACAGGCATGCATCAATACAAGAGGACGTGCCACTAGGTATTAGAGGTACCGGTGTGTACAACAATGTGGACCACCACCTCTGAAGGTCTCGCCCTATGGTGGTACAGTATGCAATGTGTGGTTTTCATAAGCAGTAAAAAGGGTGGAAGTGATGTTTATGTTGACCTCAATTCCAATTTTCCGTACAGGTTCCGGAACTCTCGGAACAGAGGTGATGCAAAACTTTTTTTAGATGTGTGTACATAATGGACGTACCAGTACAAGTTGTAGACACATGGTTGACGACATATGGACGTTCGGGTCTGCCAGGATTCGTGCTCTAATAGTCAAATGGTGAGGCGGCCGCTCGCGATAAACGGGACCTTCGGCTTCGAGCCCCGGTTCGGCTCAATTTTTTATAGACGTCATTCCATTATACAACTGATGGTCGTCCATATTCGGAACTGTGAATACATTTCTTGTGGGTCTAAGAAAAATGATGCGACGTTTTCCATTACCACTAAAAGTACCAAACTTATGATGAACACGTGTGAAGCCATAGCAGTGGCAGTTAAAAAATCCAATAAAGAAACAAACAAACATCAAGATAGATTATGAAACCATAAAACAATGCAGTCGGTTATGACAGAATGTGATGTCTCTCAAGAGAACAGATACACCATAAAAATCAGTAGGAGAACTGCCCCTGCTGAAACGACCTTCAGTGACAAAAAACAACTTCTTACTAGCAGGCACACATGTATTAAAATTAACAAAGAATTAATCAAGATGTTTGTCTGGAGTGTTTTGTTACATGGCTGTGAAAATTGGTCCTAATAATTCATAATATACAACACTTGGAGGGAATGGAAATATTGACGTGCAAATACACTCCTGGAAATTGAAATAAGAACACCGTGAATTCATTGTCCCAGGAAGGGGAAACTTTATTGACACATTCCTGGGGTCAGATACATCACATGATCACACTGACAGAACCACAGGCACATAGACACAGGCAACAGAGCATGCACAATGTCGGCACTAGTACAGTGTATATCCACCTTTCGCAGCAATGCAGGCTGCTATTCTCCCATGAAGACGATCGTAGAGATGCTGGATGTAGTCCTGTGGAACGGCTTGCCATGCCATTTCCACCTGGCGCCTCAGTTGGACCAGCGTTCGTGCTGGACGTGCAGACCGCGTGAGACGACGCTTCATCCAGTCCCAAACATGCTCAATGGGGGACAGATCCGGAGATCTTGCTGGCCAGGGTAGTTGACTTACACCTTCTAGAGCACGTTGGGTGGCACGGGATACATGCGGACGTGCATTGTCCTGTTGGAACAGCAAGTTCCCTTGCCGGTCTAGGAATGGTAGAACGATGGGTTCGATGACGGTTTGGATGTACCGTGCACTATTCAGTGTCCCCTCTACGATCACCAGTGGTGTACGGCCAGTGTAGGAGATCGCTCCCCAGACCATGATGCTGGGTGTTGGCCCTGTGTGCCTCGGTCGTATGCAGTCCTGATTGTGGCGCTCACCTGCACGGCGCCAAACACGCATACGACCATCATTGGCACCAAGGCAGAAGCGACTCTCATCGCTGAAGACGACACGTCTCCATTCGTTCCTCCATTCACGCCTGTCGCGACGCCACTGGAGGCGGGCTGCACGATGTTGGGGCGTGAGCGGAAGACGGCCTAACGGTGTGCGGGACCGTAGCCCAGCTTCATGGAGACGGTTGCGAATGGACCTCGCCGATACCCCAGGAGCAACAGTGTCCCTAATTTGCTGGGAAGTGGCGGTGCGGTCCCCTACGCCACTGCGTAGGATCCTACGGTCTTGGCGTGCATCCGTGCGTCGCTGCGGTCCGGTCCCAGGTCGACGGGCACGTGCACCTTCCGCCGACCACTGGCGACAACATCGATGTACTGTGGAGACCTCAGGCCCCACGTGTTGAGCAATTCGGCGGTACGTCCACCCGGCCTCCCGCATGCCCACTATACGCCCTCGCTCAAAGTCCGTCAACTGCACATACGGTTCACGTCCGCGCTGTCGCGGCATGCTGCCAGTGTTAAAGACTGCGATGGAGCTCCGTATGCCACGGCAAACTGGCCGACACTGACGGCGGCGGTGCACAAATGCTGCGCAGCTAGCGCCATTCGACGGCCAACACCGCTGTTCCTGGTGTGTCCGCTGTGCCGTGCGTGTGATCATTGCTTGTACAGCCCTCTCGCAGTGTCCGGAGCAAGTATGGTGGGTCTGACACACCGGTGTCAATGTGTTCTTTTTTCCATTTCCGGGAGTGTATATTCTCAAAATAAACTGAAGAGAGAAAAAATCGAGCTAGTGGGTCTCAGGGAAGAAACTGGACGGGGGAATTGATCTCTACCATAGAAAAGAATTCATGACCAAAATTTAGATTTTAGGAAAGAAAGAAAGTCCGCGGAAGAGTCATCTAGATTCTGTGATGGACTTAAATACAGACACTACGCTGTCTTCAAGCGCTCAGCAGAGGATAGAAGACGAAGAAGAAGAAGAAGAAGACGAAGAAGGAGAAGATGATGGTGGTGGTGGTGGTGACTTTGGTTATGTCCCCTCTCAGTGCAACTAGAACAGAAACATCACGGAAAACGTTGTTGCGTTGAAAACTGTAACTGAGAAGTCGCACCAGGCTAAAGCTGATATTAAGTTCCTAGGGAAGGAGTGAGTAGTTTAGTGTGTCAAGTATTTTCTACAGAATATGGAGAACTAGTTTAAGTTCAGCCTTAGAAATTCCGTTTAGTGGACATTGTGGTGCGAGGTTAACGTTGCATTCCAGATGAGTCGACGCGCTTTGATAGTGAGCCCCTTACCCTATTAGTTTCTTCATGCTCACAACGACAACGTTCTTATTTCGCGCAACTGAACTACATCTTTCTTGTTCATCGTCATAAACGTGCAACTACACCAAACAATTATGAAGATTCTGATTTTCAGCTGACGATTTACCCACCGACGGCAATTGGACTAGAAGAGCCAACGCAACTTTACCGAGGTGGCGAGAGTATCAGGCGTTGCAGCTCTTGTGGTCGACCAGTTCATCGGACATCCAAGTTTCGGCATCGTCGCTACAAATCCGAAAGCTACCGCAGATCACCGTTAACACCAGCCGTCCTCCCTTGTTTCACCAACTGTGCGGTCAGTCGACAGATAAAGGAGTGATGTCAGCTCATGTTTATTCACAATAACCGATAAAAAAGTGAATTTATGTATATATTTTTTTGTTAAATATACCCCATACCGAGATTTGTTCCACTTTCTTTGCCCAGAGTTCTGTGTATTTACACTGAGGAAAACGGAAAATTGAAAGTGTTACACCACGAACATTTTGACCCAACGTTTCCATACTGGCCGTCCAGTATTTACGTGTCTGTGGGACATATCGATTACAATTTCGACCTCATAGGAGCATAATTTCGTTAATTTCAGTATAGAAAAAAAACTTCTCTTTCGTATAAATAATGTTGTGACTGCAAGAAGTCTATTTGGTGTGTCTAACATTACTGAAACGTTTCAGGTAGAGATAACAACACAGCATGCATAGAGGACGACACGCTCAGCTACCTTTCGGACTACATCATGAGAAGATTGTAGCATTGTATTACTGGCTCTGACGAATAGACGGATGACAACTGTTGAAATCAGAGCATTAATTAAAGGCAGAAGACCATCAGGAGCCGTGTGGAACAGATTACTAACAGCTGGGATCAGATATCTATCCTTGACACCATATCAGAGACAATCGACGCTTACATTCTCTAGAGCGGGAGTCAAATGGGGCATAGAGGGACATTCTGTGGTGTTCAGCAATGCGTCTCACTTTCGGCTGTCAATAAGACGCCAATATGTCCGTAGACGATCTGGTGAGAGATCACAGGAAATGGCGATTCTTGAGACCCATACCTCACAGTCTTCTAAAATCAGGGTGTGGATATCTGTTGAATGACAATAGGACTGATTTTTAATAACTGAAGGAAGGTTACATGTTCACCAGTAAGTGGCAAGAATGTATACCCATTGGCATATTCTTTATGGCCAGGGTACCAAACGGCATATTCCAGCAGGATAATAGGAGACCCCAAATCGCAGTTCTCTCGATAAAAGTCTTTAAAAACGTATGGATCCTCAAATGGTCTGCGTGGTTTTCTGATTAGTCATTCTTACAGAGTGTCTGGGATGCAATGGAAAGAAATATACTCTCATAGCAGCCTCCATCTAGTAAACTTCAGGAACTGACAGAGCACGTGTTTCAGGCATGGCAAGAAATTGCTCACGATGACAATCGGAAGATGTTTGCTTCCATGCCTCAACGAATACAAGAGTGTATTCGTGCCCGTGGAGGTCACACCTCATACTGATGTTGATGAAATTACAGTCTCTTAAAGGAGGAAAAGAAAAGGAAAAGGAATTTCAAGATGTGTTAGATTACCATCAGTTTGGCTTTAGGAAAAGAAAAAGCACCAGAGAGGCAGTTCTGACGTAGCGGATGATAATGGAACCAAGAATAAAGAAAAATCAAGAAACCCTTATAGGATCTGTAGACCTGGAAAATGGTGCAAGATGTTCGAAATTATGAGGGGTAAGCTATAGGGAGAGACGAGTAATATACAATAAGTACAAGAGAAAGAGCCAAGAGGGAATAATAAGAGTGGATGACCAAGAACGAAGTGCTCGGATCAAGAAGAGTGCAAGACAGGGTTGTAGTGTTTCGCCCCTTCTGCTAAGTCTCTACATCGAAGAAGCAATAATGGAAATAAATGAAAGGTTCAGGAGTGGGATTAAAATTCAAGATGAAAGGATATCAATGGTACGATTCGCTGAGGACATTACTATCTTGAGTGAAAGTGAAGAATTATTACATGATCTGCCGAAAGAATGAACAGTCTAATGAGTACACAACATGGATTGGGAGTAAATCGAAGGAAGACGAAAGTAATGAGTAGCAGCAGAAATGAGGACAGCGAGAAACTTAAAATCAGGATTGATGATCACGAAGTAGATGAAGTTAAGGAATTCTACTCCCTAGGCAGCAAAATAGCCAATGACGAACGAAGCAAGATGGACATCAAAAGCAGGCTAGTACTGGGAAAAAAGGGCATGCCTGGCCTAGAGATGTCTACGAGTATGAAAGACAGGTCTTAATTTGAGGAAGGAATTTCTGAGAATGAACGGTTGGAGTGCAGCGTTGTATGGTAGTGACACATGGACTGTAGGAAAACCGGAACACACAGAGAATCGAAACATTTGAGATGTGGTACTACAGACGAATGTTGAAAATTAGGTGGACTGATAAGATAAGGTATGGGGAGTTTCTGCGCAGAATCGGAGAGGAAAGGAATGTGTGGAAAACACTGACTAGGATGAAGGACAGGATAATAGGACAAATGTTAAAACATCAGAAAATGACTTCCATGGTACAAGAGGGAGCTGTAGAGGACAAGAACTGTAGAGGAAGGCAGAGATTGGAATACATCAAGCAAATAATTGAGGGCGTAGGTTGCAAATGCTACTCTGAGAAATATCGGACTGATGCCTCATGCTACAACAGTTTCCATTTCCATCAGCGACAGGATGACTGATCAGTGCTGGTATTGCTCTTCTGAAAACTTTTTACTGCTGACAGATGAGTTGCTCCAACGGTGGTGTGCACTGCCTGTATATCTGAAAGCGTTTGTGTGTTTAGATTCTAGGGAAACAGAGATTCAGAATATAGTAAATGCAGGTATGGCCTGCCGGGGACACATCGGCCGTTATAAATGATATACAGATAAAACAGTAACAAGCCACCTAAAATTTGGTTTTATAACCGATTTCGGCTGCCAGAATTAAGCATCATCAGACAATCGTTTCCCACAGATGCTCGCGTTTGACGGGTGAAACCGGGCGTAAAATCTGGTTGTGTGCTACCTGTAGCTGTTTTATTTGTATATGGGAACATGAAAACACAAGCCTTTTGGAACTACGAAATTAAGTTTTTTGATAAATCAAAATATGCGTCTATGAATGCAGTCCACCAGAAAGCGCATTTCTGTGAAATCAAAATTTGTTGTTGGGTGAAACTTCAGTATCGCTTTGTTCCGCCACTATCGTTGTAACATGAGTATGTCCTCCTTGAAATACTGTCCACAATGTGCACAGATGTTACTGCTGAACCATGTCCCATTCTTCGACGCTCTTCTGACGGCATTCAGTGTGAGTCGAGGGATCTTGCAAAGAAGCGCTATGAGTTTCAATGGTCTCAAGTATGGTCAATCGTATTTATGACTGCAGAAATTGCAGGCCATTCCATTCAACTGCCTTCTGACCCCTTGAGGAAGGTGGGCGCTGTACGCTTTTGCATTGCCGTTTTGAAAGACGAATTCATCACGAAAATGTTGCCTGTTACGCTGGACATGAGGTGGTAGGATCCTGGCTCAATACTTCATATCCTTCAAATTACCCTCAATAGCGATGAGTGGCTTCCGACTCCGTACATCTTACCGCTCAGAACACGACTGACCAACCTTCATGCAGAACCTGAGGGACAGGCATTGATATCTGTCCGCCTCCAGTCATCACTGACGATCATCCGGCGCCATACAAATACCGTACTCGTCGGTCAAGAGAACTCGACGTCACTACTCCGGTTTTCATTCGAGATGTTCTCGTGCCCAACTACTTCGTGTATCACGGTGTTAGGGAGCTTGTGCTATTCCTCGTAAAAGACGTTTATGGGCAAAACAGACTGTGTGGAGTCGCAATTTGTACGCAGTGGTCATCAGTGATCAGTAATACACAGAATTTTAATATTTTGGGTCTGAAGATAGCGCCTTAACTATACGATGACGTAGCTGTGACGTACACCAGTTTGCTGACCATCTGCCTTCCGTGAAGTGTCAATGAGCGCATGAACTTACGCGTGATGTGATCCTTCGAAGCACATTGACAAACCTAACAGTGTTCACCAGCCCCACTGTCCCGTTCACGAGTGGTGGCACATTGCCAGCTACAGAGAAAGCTGACTTCTGACTGACCTCTACCTCAGTGACACAGCGGGTCGTACGTTGTGCTTTCCTAGAGTCAAGACAGCACTGAGAAAGACTTCCCTCTGTGAAAAAAAAAAACACAAACTATGAAAACCGTTAGGTTGATTCAGAACTGTTTTCGTGTAATTTATTGGAACTAGCTTCTTGAGTTGCCAAGGGGCAGGAAATGCTGGTGTGACGTAATCTAACACGCGCGGCCGGTATAGTCCGTAGCGTCGCTGCTGCTCATGTGCACTGCTGAGTCTCTTCCGTTTTTATCTTTAGATGTGTAGGAAGTAGGTAACACCACAGAAATCGCCACTAGTGACACGAACTCAAAGCAGAAAACTCTTGCACAAAATAGAAACAAAAAGGTCTTACTGTATTTTTTCAAAAGGTTTATGTCTTGAGCAGAAAACAGTACGTCAGTTAATTGTACTAATGACATTCCTCTAACTTCCGGTATGGATGCATTGCTGAACATGACAATGCTCCATATTACACATTTCAGACGAAAAGTATCCGGACACACCTAGGTAATGTGGGACTGAGCATTAGATGGCACGAGAGGAGGACACACCAATATAAACTGTAAAGAAATGGGACGGAAATCGGTGGAAGTAATGTAGTACATGTACTCACAAACAAATGATTACTGTTTCAAAAACGTTGGACGCTTTATTCAGCAAAAAGACCTTCAGAAACTGAGCATGTCAGTAACGCGTTGGTCCACATCTGGGCCTTATGAAAGCAGTTATTCGTCTTGGCATTGACTAACAGAATTGTTGAATGTCCTCCTGAGGGATATCGCGACAAATTATGTACAATTGGTGCGTTATAGCGCCAAAACCCCGAGCTGGGTTGGAGGGCATTGCCCATAATGCTCCAGACTTTCTTAACTGGTGGAGAGATTTGGCGACCTTGCCGGCAAAGATAAGGTTTGGCAAGCGTGAAGACAGGGAGTAGAAACTCTCACCGTGTTTGGGCATTAGCTTACTGAAACGTAAGCCCAGGTTCACTTGCAATGAAGAGCAACAGAACGGGGCGTACTATATCGTCGACGTACCGCTTTGTTCTAAGAGTGCTACAGATGACAACTGAAGATCTCAAGCTGTGAAATGAATGGCACACCAGAGCGTCACTCACGGTTGTCGGACAGCACGGTGGGCGACATTCTAATTGGTATCTCACCACTGTCCGTGGAGTCTCCAGACACGTCTCCGGCCTGTAATCTCATTGACTGGAGTAGAGTTGTCTTCAGTGATGAGTCCCGCTTCGAACGGAGTCTTGATGACCTGCGAAGACGTGTTTGGAGATGTCCCAGCTGCAGTGACCAGCGGGATACCGACCTGACTGTCGCCCGCCTTACAGCCTGACAACCAGGGATGATGGTCTCTTCATAGCAGGACCCCTTCGGTTGTCATCCGTGGCAGTCTTAAGCACAGCGGTACGTCGACGATATTCTACCCCCCGTTTTGTTGCTCTTCATGGCAGGTGAACATGGGCTTACATTTGAGCAGGCTAACGCCCGCCAGCACGTGGCGAGAGTTTCTACTACTCGTCTTTATACTTACCGAACCCTACTAAATTCCGTCCCATTCCGATAATTCCTTCAAGTTGTGTCGTTTTTCTGTCTTAGAGTGTAAAATGAGGCGGGGACTATTGTATTGTCAATAGAGAAGCACTAACAGCAGAATGGGTTGGTCAGGAGAGTTCAGTGACTACGAACATCGACTACTCATTGAGTGTGACTTGGGTAACGAATCAATCAGGGACATTTCGTACACGCTAAAGCTGCCCATCTCGATGTACTGTGAAGTTGAAAGTTAGGCAACAGGCAAAACTAAACCGAGACCAGGTAGACTTAATTCACTGACGGACAGTGATCGTTAAGCGTTATGGAAGGTAGTTGTAAAAAAAAAAAAAAAAAAAAAAAAAAAAAAGAGTAATCAACTAATGCAGTCAGTGGAAGAAACCACTCGTCAGTCCAAAAATGCTATCACCAGTCCAACTGGCACGGTTACTGTTTGTTAGGAGTTAAAAAGAATGTGGTACAATGGTCAGGCAGCTTCTCATAAGCCACTCATTCCTGTAATTAATGCCAAGCAGTGTCTGAGCGTTAAGAGTGATGCCACTGGACAATGGATGGTGGGAAATCAGTAATTTGATGTCACGAATCACGCTGCATGCGAGAACCCGACGAAAGGGTTTGGGTTTGCGAATGCCTAGAGAACCTTACCTGATGTGTGGTGTGAGAGGGAAGTATGGAGGATTTGATGTTACGGTGTGGGACTGTTTTTCGTGGTTATGGGATTGGTCTCCCTTTTGGGCCTAAGAAAAACGTAAAGGCGGAAGGATATGAAAGCATTTAACAGCACTGTGTACTGCGTACAGTATTGGAACCGTTCGGAGGCGATGATTGTTGGTATCAGCATGACAATGCACCCTGTCATAAAGCAGCATCTGTGAAACAATGGTTTATGGACACAACCTTCCCGAAATGGACTGCTCTGCCTATAGTTCCGAGATCACTGGAACTGCGGGAAGTTCCACGGGACTGGAAGAAGGCCCAGGTCATATCAATCTATAAAAAGGATAGAAAATCTGATGCACACAATTACCGGCCAATTTCACTGCCATCGATTTGTTGTAGAATCATGGAACATATTTTGTGTTCAGACAGAATGACTTTTCTAGACTCTGAGAAGCTCATCTGCAGAAACCAGTACGGTTTTAGAAAACAGCGGTCATGCGAGAAACAGCGGGCCATCTTTCGCATGATATACAACAGGCTCTAGGTACCGGCTCCCAGGTTGATGCCATATTTATCGACTTTCGAAAGGCGTTCGACTCAGTTCCACACTGTCGCTTGCTACAAAAAATGCGCGCTTACGGTCTATCCGATCACATATGCGATAGGACTGATTGCCGATGATTCTGCAGTCTACAGGAAAGCAGTATCATACGAAAGTTGTGAACAAATCAATGAGGATTTGCAGAAAATAAATGCGTGGTGTAATGACTGGTAGTTATCTCTCAATAGTAGTAAGTGTAACCTACTGCGTATAACTAGGCGAAAATCCCCATTAATGTACGGGTACAAAATAAATGCCCAGTCTTTGGAAGCGGTAACGTCCGTCAAGTATCTGGATATGACTATTCGAAATGATCTCAAATGAAATGATCAGATTGCATAAGTAACGGGTAAGGCGAAATCTAGATTGCGGTTTATTGGAAGAATCTTGAAGTGATGCAGTCCTTCAACAAAGGAAATAGCTTACAATACGTTACTTCGTCCAGCCTTGGAGTATTGTTCGTCTGTATGGGACCCTTACCAGTTGGGTCTGATTCAAGAGATTGAGAAGGTCCAAAGAAGAGCTGCAAGATTCGTGATTGGTACGTTTAGCCATCGCGAGAGCGTTACAAATTTCATAGAGAGTTTGAAGTGGGACACACTTGCAGATAGACGGCGCGCTAAACAGAAGGGGCTGCTCACTAAATTCCGAAATCCATTCTTCACCGAGGATGTAGAGCATATATTATTACCACCAGCTTTCAAATCGCGCAATGATCACCATTCAAGGATAATGGAAATAAGAGCTCGTACTGAGGCTTTCAGACAGTCGTTTTTGCCTCTCGCGATCCGCGAGTGGAACAGAAGGGAGGAAATATGACTTTGGCGCGAATTGTGCCCTCCGCCACACACCGCCTGGTGGCTAGCGGAGTATATATGTAGATGTAGATGTAGGCTTGAAGCTAATGGGACACCAATGGAATGAGTTAAAACGTTCTTTTTGCTCCAGGCCCCAGTGTCCAACATCACTACTTTTTCTAGTGTTGGAACTTGGGGAACAGAGGATTGCCATTCCTTACAGACGTTGACTCACTTCACTGAAAGCGTCCCCAGCAGAGCTGAAGCCGTTATAAGGACGAAGGGTGGACACACCCCGTAATGACCCCTAATAATACTATCGATCAGTTAGTGTTTATCAGCAACAAATATCTGCAAGTCTTTAGTTGAAAATTTCTATATGCTTGAAATTAGACTGAATAAAACTTAAGTTCTCTGCTGATTCTACACAAGGATTTTCAAACTGTTTACTAGATGATAGCTTACAGCGTCTGAGATATCACAAATTATTCCCCTTAACATCAGATCTATCTTGCGTCCGGTTTGTTTATTTCTAAGTTCATTTTACACCTTATCAGCTGTAATCTGTTATGTGAATCAATATCTGTACGTTATGCAGTCTAAAACCGGTTTTGTTTTTAGTGAGAATCTAATAGTAAGTACGAAAAATTTTAACACGTCCTGTTTTACGCAGCCATGGGATATAAATTGAGCTAATAGCATGCGAACAAGTACGAACAACAATAATTGTTTCTTATCTTGGTACTAACAGAAATTACAATTTTTAATTTATGAAATCGTTCTCATAATCGTTGGCTTCAGCAGTGAGTCCCATAAGTAACAAACCACTGCTTTTTACTCAAAGAAATAATTAATATATGCAGTGTTAGCTATTTGCTTGTATTAAGAACCTGACTGAAAAAATAAATATTTTTTTTCTTTTTTGCTTTGAACAAGAATTTATTATATGAATTTATTGTATGAATTTATGTGCATTCCTTAATAAGAGAGTTATGTTTTCAAGGAAAGAAAAAATTCTTTCACAGTGACCTTATTTTTCTTCATACCGTCTAGTCTTTCTCCTAAGACACAAGAAAGCTCCTGACACTGTGTATCTGGTATGTTGCGCAATACCTTACGAATGAAAATGATTAATTTTGAAAATTTGCAGCTCATTTTGCACGAATTACTTGACAGCACAAACAAGTCGAATATATTCAACATAATTCCAATCTGAAAGTTTTCACATCGTGAACTTTGATGCACCTTTTGATACACTCATCGTAACTTGATTATTTACTTGTATGATATCATATTCATCATTTAAATGTGCCTGAAATCATTTCCGCGATTACATTCTGTCAGTCTGAAGGATTCGCTCAGTAGTGCCAATTTTAAAACTCACGAAAGCTCGCACTTAGAGCAAGCAGTGACTCCAACCTACAACATCCACGTATCAAAACACAACAGTTTGTAAATATGTGTTATTTACTATAAGAAAGACAGCATTTCCCTCAAGTAGGAAACCATCAGTCAAGCAAATCATGAGTTATTTACAAAAACTCAAGGAGCTGTGTAGACAAATAGTTCTTTAGTGATCTTAATAAATCAACAAGTAGGTCAATTTTCCTTGACAGTTGGATTAAGACTTAGAAGTGAAAAAGTAAACATCAAATTATTTTGAGATACTTTTTGCGTAACAAAAGCGAAGGTATTATCCCTTCAGTATGATTTCCTTGCTGACAATTTCCTTGTGCGTTTAAAGATATTGCAAAACATCGTTAACTATTTAAAGTACCTGTCAAGTTATGTGTATTACAACTTCAGTCAAATTTGCTTCTAGCTTCTACGGTAAACGAAGACCGTATCACGGTTTTGCTGCTGCAACCTAGAAGTCAGACTGATTTGATGCACCAAATAGAAAGTCTACCTATGACCTTTGGCTCAAATGGCTCTGAGCGCTATGGGACTTAACATCTATGGTCATCAGTCCCCTAGAACTTAGAACTACTTAAACCTAACTAACCTAAGGACAGCACACAACACCCAGCCATCACGAGGCAGAGAAAATCCCTGACCCCGCCGGGAATCGAACCCGGAAACCCGGGCGTGGGAAGCGAGAACGCTACCGCACGACCACGAGATGCGGGCATATGACCTTTGGCATCTATATTTCTGCGAAAGAAACGATCTGAAGCGACGCAAAGATAAATTAATACTGAATGGGAGAAGTGCGTTCTGTCGGCCAGACTTTGGGCTGCGGGTGCGGCTTACCTGCAGAGCGGCGCGAGCAAGGCGTCTGGCCGCGGCTGCTGCTGCCTGCGGACTCCACCCCTTCGCCGGCGCTGCCGCGCCCTCAGTAGCCGTCCTCACCGGCCGTAACCATGGAGACAGCCTGCTCCACCCACGCTCACCCCTCCGGCCGAGGCCAGGCGCTTGCGCCTCGTGCCAGCCATAACAGAAGTACTGATTGCTCTCGTTCGTCCCTCCGACACCTCCCACCACAGTGAAAAATTGTAGGAAACCGGGAGCACCATTAGGCTGTAACAAGCCTAGAGCAGAGCAGTGATAGAACAGTATCAGGTTCTACACTCCTGGAAATTGAAATAAGAACACCGTGAATTCATTGTCCCAGGAAGGGGAAACTTTATTGACACATTCCTGGGGTCAGATACATCACATGATCACACTGACAGAACCACAGGCACATAGACACAGGCAACAGAGCATGTACATTGTCGGCACTAGTACAGTGTATATCCACCTTTCGCAGCAATGCAGGCTGCTATTCTCCCATGGAGACGATCGTAGAGATGCTGGATGTAGTCCTGTGGTACGCCTTGCCATGCCATTTTCACCTGGCGCCTCAGTTGGACCAGCGTTCGTGCTGGACGTGCAGACCGCGTGAGACGACGCTTCATCCAGTCCCAAACATGCTCAATGGGGGACAGATCCGGAGATCTTGCTGGCCAGGGTAGTTGACTTACACCTTCTAGAGCACGTTGGGTGGCACGGGATACATGCGGACGTGCATTGTCCTGTTGGAACAGCAAGTTCCCTTGCCGGTCTAGGAATGGTAGAACGATGGGTTCGATGACGGTTTGGATGTACCGTGCACTATTCAGTGTCCCCTCGACGATCACCAGTGGTGTACGGCCAGTGTAGGAGATCGCTCCCCACACCATGATGCCGGGTGTTGGCCCTGTGTGCCTCGGTCGTATGCAGTCCTGATTGTGGCGCTCACCTGCATGGCGGCAAACACGCATACGACCATCATTGGTACCAAGGCAGAAGCGACTCTCATCGCTGAAGACGACACGTCTCCATTCGTCCCTCCATTCACGCCTGTCACGACACCACAGGATGCGGGCTGCACGATGTTGGGGCGTGAGCGGAAGACGGCCTAACGGTGTGCGGGACCGTAGCCCAGCTTCATGGAGACGGTTGCGAATGGTCCTCGCCGATACCCCAGGAGCAACAGTGTCCCTAATTTGCTGGGAAGTGGCGGTGCGGTCCCCTACGGCACTGCGTAGGATCCTACGGTCATGGCGTGCATCCGTGCGTCGCTGCGGTCCGGTCCCAGGTCGACGGGCACGTGCACCTTCCGCCGACCACTGGCGACAACATCGATGTACTGTGGAGACCTCAGGCCCCACGTGTTGAGCAATTCGGCGGTACGTCCACCCGGCCTCCCGCATGCCCACTATACGCCCTCGCTCAAAGTCCGTCAACTGCACATACGGTTCACGTCCACGCTGTCGCGGCATGCTGCCAGTGTTAAAGACTGCGATGGAGCTCCGTATGCCACGGCAAACTGGCTGACACTGACGGCGGCGGTGCACAAATGCTGCGCAGCTAGCGCCATTCGACGGCCAACACCGCGGTTCCTGGTGTGTCCGCTGTGCCGTGCGTGTGATCATTGCTTGTACAGCCCTCTCGCAGTGTCCGGAGCAAGTATGGTGGGTCTGACACACCGGTGTCAATGTGTTCTTTCCAGGAGTGTAGATACTTCTGCCGGTTCACATGATAGCTGTTGCTCCCCAAACATAACTGCTGGCAACCTTACTTTCGTACTGTAACTAATCCGTATAATCAGGCTTTGGTAAGGTATGTTAGTACTAAATATTTTTTCCTGGGGATTGACACCAATTAACTGCGTTGCTGTCATACGTTTCCGAAATAACACAGAAAACGATATTTTGTGTATAGAAGTCTATTTGTACGAAGTTCTTTCTGAGTGGTGAAGGAGGATACTTAGCGTGGAAGTATGTAATACACATGGTGGTCCATTGATCGAGACCGGGACAAATATTTCACGAAATAAGCGTCAAACGAAAAAACTACAAAGTACGAAACTTGTCTAGCTTGAAGGGGGAAACCAGATGGAGCTATGGTTGGCCCTCTAGATGGCAGGTCAAACGGATATCAACTACGTTTTATAAAATAGGAACCCCCATTTTTTATTAAATATTCGTGTAGTACGCAAAAAAATATGAATGTTTTAGTTGGACCACTTTTTTCGCATTTTGATAGATGGCGCTGTAATAGTCACAAACATACGGCTCACAATTTTAGACGAACAGTTGGTAACAGGTAGGTTTTTTAAATTAAAATACAGAACGTAGGTACGTTTGAACATTTTATTTCGGTTGTTCCAATGTGATGCATGTACCTTTGTGAAATTATCATTTCTGAGAACGCATGCTGTTACAGCGTGATTACCTGTAAATACCGCATTAATGCAATAAATGCTCAAAATGATGTCCGTCAGCCTCAATGCATTTGGTAATACGTGTGACGACATTCATCTCAATAGCCAGTAGTTCGCCTTCCTTAATGTTCGCACATGCATTGACAATGCGCTGACGCATGTTGTCAGGCGTTGTCGGTGGATCACGACAGCGGATATCCTTCAACTTTCCCCACAGAAAGAAATCCGAGGACGTCAAATCCGGTGAACGTGCAGGCCATGGTACGGTGTTTCGACGCCAGTCCACCTGTCATGAAATATGCTATTCAATACCGCTTCAACCGCACGCGAGCTATGTGCCGGACATCCATCATGTTGGAAGTACATCACCATTCTGTCATGCAGTGAAACATCTTGTAGTAACATCGGTAGAACATTACGTGGGAAATCAGCATACATTGCACCATTTAGATTGCCATCGATAAAATGGGGGCCAATTATCCTTCCTCCCTTATTGCCGCACCATACATTAACCTGCCAAGGCAGCTGATGTCCCACTTGTCGCAACCATCGTGGATTTTCCGTTGCCCAGTAGTGCATATTATGCCGGTTTACGTTACCGCTGTTGGTGAATGACGCTTCGTCGCTAAATAGAACGCGTGCAGAAAACCTTTCATCGTCCCATAATTTCTCTTGTGCCGAGTGGCACAAATGTACACGACGTTCAAAGTCGTCGCCATGCAATTCCTGGTGCATAGAAATATGGTACGAGTCAAATCGATGTTGTGTAGCATTCTCAACATCGACGTTTTTGAGATTCCCGATTCTCGAGCAATTTGTCTGCTACTGATGTGCGGATTAGCCGCGAAAGCAGTTAAAACACTACTTGGGCATCATCATTTGTTGCAGGTCGTGGTTGACGTTTCACATGTGGCTGAACACTTCCTGCTTCCTTAAATAACGTAAATATCCGGCTAAGGTCCGGACACTTGGATGATGTCGTCCAGGATACCGAGCAGCATACATAGCACACGCCCGTGGGCATTTTGGTCACAATAGCCATACATCAACACGATGTCGACCTTTACGCAATTGGTCAACGGTCCATTTTAACACGAGTAATGTATCACGAAGCAAATACCGTCCGCACTGGCGGAATGTTACGCGATACCACGTACTTATACGTTTGTGACTATTACAGCGCCATCTATCACAAAGCGAAAAAAGTGGTCCAACTAAAACATTCATATTTATTTACGTACTACACGAATATGTAATAAAAATGGAGGTTCCTATTTAAAAAAAACGCTGTTGATATCCGTTTGACCCATGGCAGCGCCATCTAGCGGGCCAACCATAGCACCATCTGGTTTCCCCCTTGAAGCTAGATGAGTTTCGTTCTTTGTAGTTTTTTCGCTTGATGTTTTTTTCGTGAGATATTTGGCCCGGTCACTATCAGTGATGTGTAACCAATGGCACCCCATACCATCTCGCCGGATGATTCGCGAGTATGGCGATGACGGATACACGCTTCCAACGTGCGTTCACCGCGATGTCGCCAAACACGGATGCGACCATAATGATGCTGTAAACAGAACCTGGAGTCATCCGAGAAAATGACGTTTTGCCATTCGTGCACCCATGTTCGTCGTAGAGTACACAATCGCAGGCGCTCCTGGCTGTGATGCAGCGTCTAGGGTAACCGCAACATGGTCTCCGAGCTGATAGTCGATGCTGCTGCAAACGTCGTCGAACTGTCCGTGCAGATGGTTGTTGTCTTGAAAACTTCCCCATCTGTTGAGTCAGGGATTGAGACGTGGCTGTGCGATCCGTTACAGCCATGCGGATAAGATGCCTGTCATCTCGACTCCGCCGGACAGTGTGGCCGTGCGGTTCTAGGGGCGACAGTCTGGAACCGCGTGACCGCTACGGTCGCAGGCTCGAATGTGTGTGATGTCCTTAGGTTAGTTCGGTTTAAGTAGTTCTAAGTTCTAGGGGACTGATGACCACAGATGTTAAGTCCCATAGTGCTCAGAGCCATTTATTTATTTTTTTCCTCATGTCAGCACGTTGTAGGTGTCGCCACCAGCGACAACCTTGTGTGAATGCTCTGAAAAGCTAATCATTTGCATATCACAGCATCTTCTTCCTGTCGGTTAAATTTCGCGTCTGTACTACGTCATCTTCGTGGTGTAGCAATTTTAATGGCCAGTAGTGCATAAGTGACATACCCTCCAGTATTACGGGTAACTCTAAAATATTTCTTTTTGCTGATTACACTAGCTTGGTAGTAAAGGATGTTGTGTGCAACATTGGGTCGGTTTCAAATAGTGCACTACATGACCTAAGTTCGTGGCTTGTAGAAAATAAACTAAACCAAATTACAGTAAGACTCAGTTTTTACAGTTTCTAACGCACAATTCAACAAATCTTGACGCTTTAATTTCACAGAACGAGCATTTGATTAGTGAAACTGAACAGTTCAAATTTCTGGGTGTTCAGATAGATAGTAAGCTGTCGTGGAAAGCCCACGATCTGGATCTTGTTCAAAGATTTAATACTGCCATTTTTACTATTCGAATGGTATCAGAAGTGAGTGATCGTTCGACACGAAAATTAGAGTACTTTGCTTATTTTCATTCGTTTATGTCGTATGGTAATATATTTTGGGGTAACTCTTCCTATTCTAAAAGGAAATTTTTGGCTCAGAAACGGGCGGTTCAGGCAGTAAGTGGTGTAAGTTCACGAACCTTTTGTCGACCACTCTTCATGAGTCTGGATATTTTGACATTCGCCTCTCAATATATATATACTCCTTACTGTCATTTCTTTTAACAATATTAGCTTATTCCCAAGAATAAGCAGCTTTCATTCGGTTAATACTCGGCAGAAATCACACGTGCATTCGGATCGGACTTCCATCACTCTTGTGCAAGAAGGTGTTCAGTATACTGCTGCATCCATTTTCAATAAACTACCACTCGAATTCAAAAATCTTAGCACCAATCCACGCGCTTTCAAATCGAAACTGAAGAGTTTCCTCATGGGTCACGCCTTCTATTCTGTCGAGGAGTTCCTTGAAAAATTAAGCTGATTCTTATTGTATTGATGATTGCGTTTACTTAAACTTATGGACTGGCCTTTTTCGGGTTCACGAACATTTATTTTTATCTGTTATTACTTTTATGTTGTTATTTAATGTACTGACACGTTCCCTGACCTTGGAGATTTGCTCCTCAATTTGGTCCTACGGAACTTGACGTGTAAATAAATAAATAAATAACAAGACATGTATTCACTGACAACAATTTTGTAGACTCTTCGTCAGTAAGTTGGGAATTGTAAACTCTCCGCCATGTAATGCAATTTCACTAAGTAAATTCGTCTTAAAGAGTCCCTCACAACCTGAAAAGAATAGTGATGTCCACAGCTTCAACACTAAAAGAACTGAAGACTTTGATCAGTTGTTACTACAGCTGTCACTGTCTTATAAAGGAACCTAATAGTGAGCCACAAAAATCATTATTTGCTCGCTCTCTGGCATGTGAGTCTGACAAATAGCAAAGCAAATTCTACAACCAAAATAAAATTATTCCTTATGGGCAGTTGGTTTGATTATACATTGCTTGCAAGTATAGCTTAAAAAGAGCTGAATTGTAGCGTATTGCCGGCCGCGGTGGTCTCGCGGTTCTAGGCGCGCAGTCCGGAACCGTGCGACTGCTACGGTCTCAGGTTCGAATCCTGCCTCGGGCATGGATGTGTGTGATGTCCTTAGGTTAGTTAGGTTTAAGTAGTTCTAAGTTCTAGGGGACTGATAACCACAGCAGTTGAGTCCCATAGTGCTCAGAGCCATTTGAACCATTTTTGTAGCGTATTACTCGTTAAATGAGCAGTATTTAAGAGTAATATGGTCAGTCTTCTTAAATTTATGCTGCTCTGCTGATTAGTAATCTGTAAACGGTCAGCAAGTAGTCATGTTCACAAACAGTGTGTACACTGAGTCGTTCCTCACCGTTTGTACAAAAAACTGTGCAAACCTTCTGTTGGCATATCTGTAGTTTATATTCGTATTCATTCTATAAGTTTCTCGTCCACGTGACATTCTGTGTTGTGTGTGAACTGGCAGCTGCTATAGGTAATGCTGTTCTTGTACATGTAGAGTTAGTCCGTTGTTTCACTGTAAAAGTGGACTGCAAATGAATGGAAGGAAAAACAAGGAATGCCGAGAAAAAATGGATAACAATTAATTTCACACTTGACATCCCAAGCCTACCGTACTAACCGTTTTGCGAAAAGCGCGCGAGTTAGTATTTTCGAGTCAAATATGCCTGATTACGGGTAGTGGAACAACACTGTAAATGGGGAAAAGGAGACTGTTGGACTACTGCTTGTGAATGAGACAGCTCGTCAAGATAGCAATGTGACAGTTCCAGACAGTTACCCCGTATGGTATTACTTGCTAGTAAGTGAAAGTACGAGTGGCTGTGATGGTTTTATTATTGGCACGGGATGTGCTATTCAGGCAGATCTCGCGGGGTTTCTTATTTGCACTCACATCGAATCTTCATGCAATATTCTATATTACAGTAGGAAGCCTGTGCTCGCCCGTTAGTAGGTCACTTACCTTTGATGCCACATTGATCGCTACGAATAGCGTGTACCACAATTGTCTCTGATGCATATGTAAATTTCTGATGAAAATAATTGTTTAAAACTTATAATAATCGGTCGTAAGTATTATAACTCATCTGTGAAAGATGTTAGCTATCGGCTGGTCGTTGTGGCCGAGCGGTTCTAGGCGCGTCAGTCAGGAACCGTGCGACCGCTACGGTCGCAGGTTCGAATCCTGCCTCGGGCATGGATGTGTGTGATGTCCTTAGTTTAGTTAGGTTTAAGAAGTTCTAAGTTCTAGGGGACTGATGACCTCAGATGTTAAGTTCCACAGTGCTAAGAGCCATTTGAACCATTTTGTTAGCTTTTAATAAAACTACTGTAGTTCACATTTATGTCTAAATTGTAATAAGATGAATTTGTGAAAGATTATTGTATAACTTTTTTTTAAAAAAACATATTTCTGAAAAGGTAAATGTGTTAAATGAAATTATGTCAATTTCAAAACAGGTTCATCCCGAGGGCATTAGAGTTTTATAAATGAAATGTAAAAGAGGTAGTGGTTCCAATCTCAAGTGGCATGGAAAGGCGGGATGATGTGTAGGCAGCACTGACGACAGAATCAACATTGTAGGCTTAGCGTGATAATTGGTTATGCATCAATCATTGCCTAATTAGTCTCAGATGGAGACTTCTGTTTTATAGTAGCACGGCATTTACAATTGGGCTATCTTATACATAAATCGACGCCAAAAGAAGAATATATTAAGCCCAAAAACATCAAGAGCCATGGTTCCTAATGCAAGGGTTGTGTAGTCGTCACATTGAAAAAGCATACTCGTCGCCTACAGCAAAAGGCTAAGAACTTTATTTAGAACTCTAATAAAAGCTTGAACCACTAAATTTTTATGCGTCTTTTTAGAAGTAATAATTTGTTACTACCATACACTGGTTCAAAGAAATTCTTTTTCCTAAGATATATACCTAGACAGGATCCGAGTGAAGATAATCCTACAATTGTAAAGAACTGTAATTTTGAAAACTTATTCTAGTAAAATATTTTGAAAGCGTTTTTTATATAATCAGTAAATGTTGTTTGTGGAGAATTAAATCTAAACGCGCCCGGGTTCCTGGGTTCGATTCCCGGCGGCGTCAGGGATTTTCTCTGCGTCGTGATGACTGGGTGTTGTGTGATGTTCTTAGGTTAGTTAGGTTTAAGTAGTTCTAAGTTCTAGGGGACTGATGACCATAGATGTTGAGTCCCATAGTGCTCAGAGTCATTTCGTTCAGGAAATTAAATTTAAAGTCTTCTGGAAGCAATTTTGCTGAAGTCCACGTGTTCTTTATGAAATGAAAGAAAAATATCTGCTGAATGAAAATAAAAACACGATGGAAAATTGTTTATTTTAAACAAATAATCCTGCTATTTTGATAAATAACTTCGTGTGTTACATATACTCTTCATATAAAGTAAAGTAGTATACTAAAATTGGGTAGTGTAAGAGACACTATACGTCTGACTATACTGTGGTATAAAGGTTAAACTGCTCAACTCCAGTGCTATAACCAAAAGAGAACTTAATCAGTTACGTTTGTCTTATCTTTTGAATGGTATTTAGTGAACATTTCATAAGAGCTGAAAGTTTTTACGATTCTCACACAAAGTAGAGTTTAAGGGCCATGTTTTGGCTGATTGTTGAGATGGTCCATAAATGAAAGAATGATAAATTTCAAATTGTGTGTTAATATTGTGTTAGTATCATAACATAGTAATTTTGATTAACTAAGTTAGAATAATAACTGGTTCTTCAAATCTCAGGTGCAGAGACTCCTCAAGGTCTATATTCCTTTGTCTACATTTGAATAATGTTATCTACACAATGAATAGAGAAAGTGTTAATGTATCTGGGTGCTGTACTATAATTCCTCTGGAGCTGCCAAAGTAAGAATGAAAGTTAACTGTTGAGCTAAGCGTGAGAAACTTGTTCTGCTTTCTAAAGTACAGTAATATATATACAAAATAGCAAATCACAATTACCCTTTAAAATAAGCCAAAGAAGGTAATTTCTTGCTCGATTAGGCTGGCGACCGTTCATAAATAGTCTTGACCAAATAAAAGTCCTGGAACGAAAAGGCTTCTGGTTTGATCCCTTATTAACTATAATACTATTCTATACAGTCATCTCTTCAGGATTTGAAATATTAATAGGCATATACTACATGGTCAAACAAAGTTTTAAAATTCCTGTAAAAGGGATAACGTTAACTTAGGAAATTTAAGATTTAGAATCTACTTTGGAATAACTTTTATAGGGATTGTCAGGGAAGTTACTGATCCGATTATACTGACAGGAGGCCATGATTAGAACAGAAAAAAAAATGGCTCTGAGCACTATGGGGCTTAACAGCTGTGGTCATCAGTCCCCTAGAACTTAGAACTACTTAAACCTAACTAACCTAAGGACATCACACACATCCATGCCCGAGGCAGGATTCGAACCTGCAACCGTAGCAGTCGCGCGGTTCCGGACTGCAGCGCCAGAACCGCACGGCCACCGCGGCCGGCTTAGAAGAGAGGGTTACACAATGGTAGTGTTATATTTGTCTCTGTGTGACAGGATGCTTTAATGCTACACGTCGTTTTTTCGTGTGACAGTACTAATAATACTAACAGCAGTTAAATGTTATAAGTTAACTAAGTCACAGCTGACAATGATTCAACTAATCGTTTAGGACGTCAAGATATTTTACACTTAATTCGACTGAATAATTAATGAAACTGTTCACAATGCCCTGGTCACTTACTGCACACGAATTTGACAGGTCCACAAAAGGAATTGTACAGTACTGTTCCAAATTGTAAACATTTATCTGCCTTGTTCGCAGATGCGCGACCGCTCCTGACGCATCTACAATCTTCCATTGCCAATTCCAGTCTCACACTTTTGTGTTTCTTCAGCTTAACGCAAACCTCTGTTTCTTGTCTCCCAGCCAATGAGAAGCCAGGAAGAGTCGCACTGTCTTATCAGCTAAAGAAATGCATCTGTTTCCGTAGCCTCAAATCCACCAGTTGCAGACGTGGTAATGTTATACGATTTGTAACACATTCATTGGTTTTGGCTGGATAGCATGTCACCTGCAACAACGTGATTGTTCTGGAAGATGAATCAAACATATGAAACTGACAACCTCTAAGTGTTGTGTGATCGTTTTCTCCGTAGATACCGTTTTTTCTGTTATTTTTCTCATCCACGTGTATCTCGTGTGAGAAGCAGCCACAAAACACGGTAAATATCGTTAATCAGCGGCACTCTGATTCATCAGGCACTAGTTTAATAATACAGCGTGTGTATGTTTGTGTTATGTGTACGGCTGGTCCGATATTCAACTGTTAATCGTCTCGAATGATTAGTTTTTGCTACAGACTATACATGGTTTGAAGTATTGTTATCCTACATCTAGTTTTTTTGTGTAATAATTGTGAGTATTTTGTAATGGATTAATAGGCAAAATCTCTTACGACCGCTCCCAACAGACCGTGACAATTTACATTGCGCATACAGTAAACGTGGGATGTGAGCTGTTGCTTCTTTCTGAGATAGTCATATACCTTGTTTTGAAGTTTCTGCATGTCTGGCCTGTATAAATACATTGACGAGAGTGGCATGTTAATTGGTAGATCCCTAATTTGCTGTATTTCTGAGCGTCTGTGTCATGAGTTCCGAACTTTTTCCTGAATTTGTTGTCTGCACAGCGTCATATCTGAAGTGCCGCTTTTAAATATTTTGTTGTTGTAAATGAATATGGCACGTTTGGGACATTTTTTTGCATATGGAGGAGGGCCTCGGTACTGACTGACGATAGTATTTGCCACATATCTCGGCACAGAGACGTTATGTTACTTCAGTTTAATTTAAGGAGTCATTTTGTCATTATTGGTTATTGTGAACACTACCGATACAAGACACCATTGTAAGACTAGTTACCGATGCCCTTAGTCATCGTAACTAATTTTCAGCACCTTCCCTCTTTATGGTTAAAGCTACTAATTCTCTCGCCTTTGTGCACAGCCGACGATAGTATCCGTTCGTGGCTAAAACGACGCTGGTATTATCAAAGAGAGTCTTATGTTTTTCTCGTTGCAAAGCGTGTCCCAGTACAGCTAATGTGTCTATTACTGACAATTGCTTTTGTGCCTCACTGTTCACTTTCAGTATTTTCTTCGCAAAAGCCATGTACTCCTACGTACAGTTATACCGCAGTCTACACAGAGTGGTCAGAAACAGTCTGAAAAGCTTGTGAAAGTATTTCAGGGGAGATGGTACTGCAATTATTAAAAAAATTCGATACCTTGCGCCGTTTCCAAGTTATTTAGCACAGAAGTTACCGAATCAGGCATCTGTGCGCGTAAATTGAAGGAGACTGCCAGATACAATTAGTGTCAGTTGTTCTAATAGCGTAGATGATAGTGCACGAGACTGGTCGACCTTTGGCTCGGATTGGACCCTCACTACCCTCGCACGTCCAATTTTTGCATCGCTGCCCTGTTCGGTTTTAGGAAACCATACGTATCTGGCGGGCCGCCTGAATTTGCGAGCGCTACACATGGTTGGCTAACTTCAGTGCTAATTAACTCGTAAATGGCGCAATAAACAGAATTTTTTCTTAACAGTTATTCGTCAGTACAACCTATCCTACAATAGCCACAGAAGCTTTTCAGACTGTTTCTGTCAAACTGTTTGTCGATGCTTCTGATGACTGGGGAGCGTCCTCGACCAGCGTTAACCATTCCTGTATGTTGCTTGGAAAAATAAAACGTAATTATATGTCACGAAGACAAGGACACAGATGAATATAACCAACGTTCATATATATGTCTGATGAAGGTCTTCCGTAAGTGGAAATGTTTCTGTTGGAGTGACTGGAGCCGGCCGGTGTGGCCAAGTGGTTCTAGGCATCTCAGTCCGGAACCGCGCAACCGCTACGGTTGCCGGTTCGAATCCTGCCTCGGGCATGGACGTGTGTGACGTCCTTAGGTTAGTTAGGTTACGTAGTTCTAAGTTCTAGGGGACTGATAACCTCAGATGTTAAGTCCCATAGTGCTCAGAGGCATTTTTTTGAATGACTGGACGATTAATCAACTCAGGTTCACAGAAAATAAGCGACATTGAAGGTTGGGGCAGGTGGAGAAATCGGCTGTGGCAGAGAACGGGCTGTGGGACACCGACCACGTAGTGAAATTTGCCGTCACCGAAGTTATGGTTCAAATGGCTCTGAGCACTATGGGACTTAACTGCTGAGGTCATCAGTCCCCTAGAACTTAGAACTACTTAAACCTAACTAACCTAAGGACATAACACACATCCATGATCGAGGCATGATTCGAGCCTGCGACCGTAGCGCCTAGAGCCGGAAGTTCTGGCTGTAAGGAAGAACTATCACACTCGCGTATTCAGAGAAGCTATAGAAATACACGAACACGAGAACAGCTTCAACAGGAAAGAAGAAAGTCTCAAGAAGAACGGATCCTGGCTTCCCGTACTGCAGCGAACGACCGTCGCAGGTAGCAATAGAACAGCACCGGAAATGACCGCGGGGAAGTCCTTGGACGTTGGCGCGCCAGGTACACACAGTTAGCGGCCGCGAGCTCGGCTCCAGTCAACCACCAGCAATGGAGGGTGAAACTTCGACAATGCCAGCCACTCGTGCTGCCAAAATGTCAAGAAAATCATCAGACGAACGTCGGAAAAAGAACTCGAGACACAAGCCAACAGACTGTTTGTCATTCTACGTGCCATTATTTCACACAATGCTTTTTCAGAGCTACTGTGTTCGCGGTACCCTGCATGAGCCGAGACCTGATCCAGGTGCCAAACCATGGGAACAGTATTGCAAGTATGCGTTAGTAGATGGTGCATGGTCTTTGTGCCAAGCTGGTCTTACCTCTGGAGTTTAAAAATGTAATAGATACGAGAAGTGGTTTTTATTGGCTACAGATCTACCATTTAAACACTTAATGCTTTATATCCCAGTATTAACGGCACTTCGAACAAATGCTTTCTTCTTGATATTTTGTTGAAAAATGACATTTTTGAGACTGTGGTTGTGAACAGAATACAAGCTGATTCATGCAGTGAACAAAATAGTAATCAGCCACTGTTCACAATGCTTTTTATTCATACAAATAGCGTGGTACCGTTTTCTAGCCGGAGGTTCACCCTCCGACAGCTGCCCACGTTTATGTTACATTAGTTGTTGAAAAGAAAACCAACAACTATTGTAAACAATAATAAATGTAATATAAACATGAACAGATGCGTGAAGATGAACCTGTCAGTTCCAAACCAGTAACAGGGCCATTTCTGTAAATAAACTGCTTGCTGTTTTCTTCTTTGCAAGAATCAACTTGTTGGCTCTTACAACCGATCAGTTTCTCGGTATGGTATTTATAAAATGATTAATGGAATATTTATTTCTAATTTGCCTCTATTTTGCAACTATGCGGAAAACAGCTGAAACGTCCCCTTAGAAAAATTATGAATGACTGTGCTGGTAAACTTCTACATTATTTGATTTTCAAACAGCTGAGCAAAACTCAACGTACTCAAACAGTTTTCTCTTTACTTATTCTGATCATCACTAAACTGACACACAATATTTTTAGCGCAGCGGAATCTAACTTTCAGTAATCCCCACAAAAGAATGGCTGCGGCTAACAATAACCTGTACCTTTCATGAATCACTTACCTCACAAAAATCTTCGTTACTCGAAATCTGCAATACAGCGAGCGCCAATACTGCCACCTAAACAAACAATTCTAACTACTGAAGGCACTAACTACTGATAGGCATAGTTACGAAATGGAAGATTTTGATAGAGAACAAACAATGTACACTCCTGGAAATGGAAAAAAGAACACATTGACACCGGTGTGTCAGACCCACCATACTTGCTCCGGACACTGCGAGAGGGCTGTACAAGCAATGATCACACGCACGGCACAGTGGACACACCAGGAACCGCGATGTTGGCCGTCGAATGGCGCTAGCTGCGCAGCATTTCTGCACCGCCGCCGTCAGTATCAGCCAGTTTGCCGTGGCATACGGAGCTCCATCGCAGTCTTTAACACTGGTAGCATGCCGCGACAGCGTGGACGTGAACTGTATGTGCAGTTGACGGACTTTGAGCGAGGGCGTATAGTGGGCATGCGGGAGGCCGGGTGGACGTACCGCCGAATTGCTCAACACGTGGGGCGTGAGGCCTCCACAGTACATCGATGTTGTCGCCAGTGGTCGGCGGAAGGTGCACGTGCCCGTCGACCTGAGACCGGACCGCAGCGACGCACGGATGCACGCCAAGACCGTAGGATCCTACGCAGTGCCGTAGGGGACCGCACCGCCACTTCCCAGCAAATTAGGGACACTGTTGCTCCTGGGGTATCGGCGAGGACCATTCGCAACCGTCTCCATGAAGCTGGGCTACGGTCCCGCACACCGTTAGGCCGTCTTCCGCTCATGCCCCAACATCGTGCAGCCCGCCTCCAGTGGTGTCGCGACAGGCGTGAATGGAGGGACAAATGGAGGCGTGTCGTCTTCAGCGATGAGAGTCGCTTCTGCCTTGGTGCCAATGATGGTCGTAAGCGTGTTTGGCGCCGTGCAGGTGAGCGTCACAATCAGGACTGCATACGACCGAGGCACACAGGGCCAACACCCGGCATCATGGTGTGGGGAGCGATCTCCTACACTGGCCGTACACCACTGGTGATGGTCGAGGGGACACTGAATAGTGCACGGTACATCCAAACCGTCATCGAACCCATCGCTCTACCATTCCTAGACCGGCAAGGGAACTTGCTGTTCCAACAGGACAATGCTCGTCCGCATGTATCCCGTGCCACCCAACGTGCTCTAGAAGGTGTAAGTCAACTACCCTGGCCAGCAAGATCTCCAGATCTGTCCCCCATTGAGCATGTTTGGGACTGGATGAAGCGTCGTCTCACGCGGTCTGCACATCCAGCACGAACGCTGGTCCAACTGAGGCGCTAGGTGGAAATGGCATGGCAAGCCGTTCCACAGGACTACATCCAGCATCTCTACGATCGTCTCCATGCGAGAATAGCAGCCTGCATTGCTGCGAAAGGTGGATATACACTGTACTAGTGCCGACATTGTGCATGCTCTGTTGCCTGTGTCTATGTGCCTGTGGTTCTGTCAGTGTGATCATGTGATGTATCTGACCCCAGGAATGTGTCAATAAAGTTTCGCCTTCCTGGGACAATGAATTCACGGTGTTCTTATTTCAATTTCCAGGAGTGTATTTACCTTAATAATCTTCAAAAGTCATTTTATATATATATATATATATATATATATATAGGGTGAGTCACCTAACGTTACCGCTGGATATATTTCGTAAACCACAACAAATACTGACGAACCGATTTCCAAAGACCGAACGTGAGGAGAGGGGCTACGGTAATTGGTTAATACAATCCATACAAAAATGCGCAGAAGTATGTTTTTTAACACAAAGCTACGTTTTTTTAAATGGAACCCCGTTAGCTTTGTTAGCACATCTGAACATATAAACAAATACGTAATCAGTGCCGTTTGTTGCATTGTAAAATGTTAATTACATCCAGAGATATTGTAATCTAAAGTTGACGCTTGAGTATCACTCCTCCGCTGTCCGATCGTGTGTATCGGAGAGCACCGAATTACGTAGGGATCCAAAGGGAACGGTGATGGACCTTAGGTACAGAAGAGACTCGAACAGCACATTACGTCCACATGCTAACACCTTTTTATTGGTCTTTTTCACTGACGCACAAGTACATTACCATGAGGGGTGAGGTACACGTTCGACGGGCGTTGCATAGGACGTGGAGAACGCATAAATTTGAAAAACATACTTCCGTGCATTTTTGTATGGTTTGTGTTAACCAATTACACTGGCCCCTCTCCTCACGTTCGGTCTGTGGAATCGATTCGTCAGTATTTGATGTGGTTTACGAAATATATCCAGCGGTAATGTTAGGTGACTCACCCTATATATATATATATATATATATATATATATATATATAAATTCATGACATCCATATTAACAAATTTCCTTTTTCTGGCGGACACACGTCCAGATCGTCCGCTTATAGTGACCTCTCAAAACTCTGGCATTTCTCTCTCCACATCCACCAATGCTGGCGGCTCTCCTCCAACTGCGCAACGCTATGCGCTGTTCCTATCCAACTGCCCAACACTACAATAGTGAATATTCCAACAATGCCAACCAGCCAGAGACTGCACACAGCACAGTCAGTGATTTTCATACAGAGCGCTACGTGGCGTTACCAACATAAAAACCTAAACAGCCTGCTTACACAGTAAACTTCACTAGTCTCAGCATACACTCTCAAATTTTTGCATAGGATTTGACACTTAGAACGTTATTCATTTCCACTCTTCAAATATCAATGTGGTCAATGTATGACAAGCAGCACGATGGTCCTAGAATGGCGGCAGTCGGAAAGTTGGCCACACTTTGTCTATACAGATTTTCTATGAACCCCTCGTTGGTCCTGGTCCGTCCCCAGGCCTGTACAGCCCTCAAGAGACTGTCAGGTTTATTGAGGACGGAACAGTTAAGCCCCCCCACCTCGGCAAGGTCTGGGGACCATAGAGGGGGACCAGTAAGCCACCCAAAATCCAAGAGCCTACATCCCTACCTTATGCTCAAGGCATGTGTAGAGACGTATGCTCTTTGGACCGTTTGCAGTTTACTGGCGACCAAATGCCAAACTCCAACTAAATTGTACAAATACATGTTGAGGGCAACAGAAATTTATTGGCTATCAAACAACTGAATCTACAAACAGAAACTTGATGAAGGATAAGTGTTTAATACCTTCGGGATGAAGTGTGTGTGTCTTTCTGTGCCTCCCATTCTAATAATAGAAAAACTGTGAAGCTTGGAAATATCTGCAATACAGTATTCACCGGATGGAATTTCTCGCTAAGGCCGATGAATCGCAGATAAGCGACGCTATCAAGACGTGAAATGCAAAATGGAACGACAGCATCTATAACGACGAAATCATTAGCAAGGCATTTGGTCTTTTACTTTTATGACCTCTTACACGTTCAGAAGGATGTAGGTTGCAGTAGGTACTGGGAGATAAAGAAGCTTGTACGGGGTAGTGTAGCATGGAGAGCTGCATCAAACCAGTCTCTGGACTGAAGACCACAACAACAACACACGTATTTAAAATTCTCTCTTCGTTGTACAATGTTGGCACTTATCGACAGTCGCATCAAGGGGCAATCGCTTATCTCGGAAGCTCTGGGGGGCTCTCTGGTACGATGGTCGGCGGCGAGAGAGGTGGTTGTCAACTGGAGTGGGGCAAGCCGGAAGCAGTGGCTGGTAGGTCGGGGGAACTGACCGGGGACAATGGTGTACTTGGAGCCATGCTCAAATAGTGTTATTCCAGAAGTGTCAGTGCTTGATCGGAAAACGTGACAGCTGCTTTTGTGGTGACGTAAGCACGTACGAAACCGACTTCTGAATTAAGGTTAAAGAAACCAGTGTCCAAGTACTACGTATATGCGGGCACGGTCTGCGCCGATGAACTCCATAGGAGGTTGCTTCTGTAAAAGGAAAACACACTATATACACGTCCTGTGCTGCTGAATTACTGGACAGGATAGTGACAGCGGTATTGGCATGCTGCAACAGAAGGGGAGCATCATTCTGCGTTCATTACAGATTTCTGTGTTTCTGTAAAGGGTGTTCACCTACGAGGTTCCAACCTGGATCGAAAGACCAGGGGGTTCCACGGTTATGATTTGTTCAGGCACAAATCAAGATGATTGTTCTATGGTTTTATAAAAATAATAATTTTGTATTTCGTATTTGTTGTTTTTAAAGATTCTTGTCTTAACATCCTGTTGTCTTTGATTATCAGAAACTGTATTACGGAAGTTTTGATAAGATTTTGCTGTAGCGGTTTTTAGTAGCTTTATGCTGTTAGCGATTCTTATATTAACCTGCAGTCGTTACGTTTTACTTCGTATGCTATTAATACTTGAGCTCACTATTGTGTAATTTGATAAATGAATTTGACCTTGTATTGTATACTCAATCAATCTTCCCCAAGAGAGACCACAACTCCCTGCTTCCATAACACTTTATTAGCAGAGTGCGGTTGATTGACTGAGGTATAATTATTCCAGTTACGGAAATATATTTATTTTTAGTATTGTTGTTTGTTGAAAGCTGTTCGGTCGTTATGATTTCAGTATGTCTGGGGTGGGACTTGTTTACAACTGGTAAGTATCAAAGAAGGAATCTTCAAGCGGAAGGTACTGTTCGGGAACTGATGAAAGCAGTAAATCAAAATAGCCATGTGCCACCCAAATTTACGATTTCGGACCTCAAGGAGGTAAAACTTGCTGCCGGCACTATTTCTGACGCATTTGAGAGAAACATTGAAGGTCTGCAAGGTTAAGGTGGTATTACTACCAATTAAATGCGGCGACTAAAGGCTCGTTTCAGTCACTGGTTAGACAGAATGAGTGATTTGGTCGGAGTAGAGAAGACTCAGGCTTAGCAGTTGCAAGCTTACAGCAATGCGATTCAGGAATAGTTCTAACGTAATAGCAATATACAAGTGCCCTAGCTGGAGGGAGAAGGAAGTGGTGCGAAACGTCCTTGAAACCTTGTTTGATAAAGTACCCAGCACTTTACAGGAAACAGTCCTGGAGTGTACTAAATTGTCATTGAGGTCAGTCGGGCAATAGCACATCTGTGCTATTTCACGTTTCAGTCTCAGGACAAGATGCAGGTTTGTCAAATTGATGATGTTGACGCGTTAAAAAATATGGCGGTTAAGATGTAAGGTAGGTTGTGCGGCGAAGTAATGCGCACCATGAAAGTAAGTAATACTTGGGAACAATTTTGCGAGAATATTGTTAGGCTAATTCCACCTCGGGCCTTACAAGAATTAATTTTCCAGTGTTACGAACGTGAACAAGGCCTTGGTGAATGATTAGCAGAATATGTGGAACGGGTTAGAAAGAGTGTGGTAGGCTTTGCTCCCCTGTATACGGAGGAGCAGGTGGTAAAGCATATTTTAGGGGGATTAAACCCTGTAAATAAGCAATGTGCCGTATTTGTAGAATTCGGAAAGGATTGACATAATTAGAAGAAATCTTAAGACAGGTACAGGCCATAGACTTTCTTCATACCCTGAGGGAGACACAGGGTAGACACGGAACAGCCAGTGTGAATCACAACAGACACTTGAAATGGTGCGGTATGGTAGCGCACGGAAGGTCTGACCAGAATAATCGACACTCGCAAGAATGGTGTTAAGGAGTGCGTAATTTGGGCTGCTGGGGCTGCGATAAGCAGCGATACATAAAGGTTGAGTGTGTTGAGACGCAAAGGGAGCAGCTAACATTATGACAATTTATTAACGGCCAGGGAAAGGCTATGAGTGCGATCCGCGAAAAGACGAGTCAGTGGTTGCCGTTTTTAAGGGCCACCCTTAATGGGGAACTTACGAGTGGGTTGTTAGACAGTGTCATTTCGGTAGTTAATTATGATTGTTTTGTGAAATATAAGTATATAAGTATAAATGGTGAAGGCTGTGACCAGAGTCCGGAGAATACTGAACGGCAAATAAAATAAATTTATGAGTGAATGCTTGTGTTAAGATTAAAAACAGTGTTGGAAAGTTGACTGGAGGGTGGACACGAACGTGACAGAAAATTTAGTTGCCAGTTGTATCCTCGGAGCCGACTGGATTGCTATGGAAGGATTAATTCTCGGTTGGTCTAGTGCCAAACTTTTATTTTAAATTTCGTCCCCAAAGAATGTGCTTATGCGCGGATGAACAGTACACCGTGTTTGTCTCACGCACGGCACAGAAGGGCAAAAAGCGTGGTCAAGGTAAGGTCGAACTATTGGAAGAACAATTGGCTCGCTTGGTTGAGGCATTAAGGAAGCAAATCAAAGGAGTTTGCGATGAGTTCTACTGCGATACGGATAACAACTGCATAACGGATGATGGTGGTGGTGAGGGGAGGGGGTGGGGGGGGGGGGAGTGGAGGATGGGGGATACAATGGAAACGTAGTCCCAAGTTGAAGTACGGGTACGGCGGGTAGTAAGATTCTTGTAATGAAGTTGTCTAAATTGCTCATATTCAACGTGAAATTCTGGCGGTATGTGTCGCGTCCAGACATAGTGAAATGGTTACAATATTACCCAGGTTTCAATGACGTGGGTTATGCCGATCGTCAAAAAATGCAATTGACATCGACCATAGACGACAATGTCCAGGTATCGAGGAACAACATCAGGGGGAAAAAGATTTCGAACAATAAAAACGCTCACACAGCTGTTCTCCGATGGCTTCGTGACTAAGAAGCGAATCTCTATCGTGGTCGAATTGAACTTGGTGACTATGTTGAGTGATAGTGCCTTCTCTGGGTCACTTTGAAGTGTAGCATCATTAAAAGTTACTCGGTCTGTCATAATAATGTGTAATATACTTTTTGATGTCCCTCCACATAATTTTGAAAACACAAGTAGCTTTTAGTGCGAAACGAGGAGGGGGGCGAATGTCATCCTTGGCCCAATGGATAATTACACTGGGATGCACAGAGTGAAGGGAAGTTAACAGAAGAGAGGAGACCTTCGACACCCGTACTAGCACGCTGACCATCTCAATAGATCTGCTGTCGCCTTTGCTTCTGTTCGTAATTACATCGAGGAGTTCACAGGAGCCAGATCTGTGATTAGGCCCGTACATCTGGGTGAGATTACCCCTTAATACAGGCCCATCGGGTGATAGAATGTGATCGAAATTCGTTTGAAAGAAGAGTGGTTTTAAGGGCAGATGGAGGAAACTGCCAAGGCAAGTGCAAAGGGAAAAAATTTCTACTAGAGTGTGGATGGCTAGTACGAGCACTAGCGGATTTCTTGCAGTCTACGACTTATCATGCGGGGGTGGGTTATGTTAATAATGGGTATCATGCAGCTCTACACCGAGTCATAGCCATCTGTTCTTCATAATGAGGTCTGTCCGAATCTGTGCGGCAGCACAGTGCGCTGTTGTGGGATCCTAGCACTGCGCTGCGTCGGCGGTACTGGGGCAGCAGCAACTGCAGTCGTCGTCCGACATCTTCTCCTCGGCTGCCGTATTCGCAGCGGGCACCCCCTTCCCCCACGTACCACCAGGTAACTGGTGAGGAAGATCGGACAGCACTTATAGTCACCATCGTGAGAGCGTCTATGGTACCCTGTGCCACTGCTAGTTACTTCCTTTCCTGTTCCACTCGCAAAGAGAGTGGGCGAAAAACGACAGTCTGTTATGCCTCCGTATCAGCCCTCATTTCTTGTGTCTTATCTTCGTCGTCCTTACGCGCAATGTATTTTGGCGGCAGTAGAATCGTTCGGCAGACAGCTTCAAATGTCTATTCTCTAAATTTTCTCAATAGTGTTTCTTGAAATGAAAGCCGCTTTCTTACAAGGGATTCCTATTTGAGTTCCCGAAGCATCTCTGTAACACTTACATATTCTTCGAACCCACCGGTAACAAATCCAGCAGCCCGCCTATGAATTGGTTCCATGTCTCCTTCAATCCGACCTTGTACGGATCCCAAACATTCTAGCAGTACTCAAGAATAGATGGCATCAGCGTCCTATATGCGGTCTCATTTATATGCGAACCACACTTTCCCAGAATTCTCCCAGTAAATCGAAGTCGACCATTCGCCTTCCCTACTACAGTTTCCACATTCACGTTTCATATCATATCGTCTTGCAGCGTACGCCCAGATATTTAAACGACTTGACTGTGTCAAGCAGGACACTAGTAATAGAGGTAGGCGTGTAAATGTGGAAGCGTGTGGGTAATGTGGAAACGTCTAGTATCTGGCCTGCAGAGTGCTGCTGTAGTGGGGCAGCCAAAAATTGTTGCAACAGTTGCTATTTGTCACGGTAGAGGGTTAGAAGTCAGTTGAGCAAGAGACGCCGTGACAGTGATGAATTTACGTTCGCGCATTTTCTTAACCTTTTCCGAGGTAAGTTGTGCTATAATATTTATCTATATACTTTGTAGATATCTTTCTTTACGTCTGATAGCTTATAAAGCGAGGTGCATAGAAGGTTTTAGCAGTTCTTTGTCAACCTTAAATGTATAGTTGCTTAATGTAATCTACCGAAATTTAAAGTGGCCATTGTGTAGGTAATGTGGACGCATACATACGTTGGCATTGTGGAAACGTTTCCACAATGCCACCATCAAATACATTACTTCTAATACGTTTTGCGTCTGTTCCTAGATGCCACGAAAGTTAACTGATCGGAAACCAAGAGCTATTGTGAAGAAGTGGGATGCACAAAACATGATTAAGGCTATAATAGCCTCAGGGTAAAGCAGGTGGGGCTAAGAAGAGCAGCAAAAGCTTTCAGTGTATCTCAGACGACATTTCAAAGGTTTGTGCATAGTGATATGTCACCTGATGAACGTGTTTCTTTGAGACTTGGACGTAAGCTTGTACTACCTGATGCTATTGAGAAACAGTTGGTACAGTATATCATTGAAATGGATAAAACAGAAGGTCAACACCGTTGTCAAATACCTCATCAAATACGTGTGTGTCTCCACAAGATATCATGCCAGTCCCTCCTCTAAAGAGGACGGTTTCCAACAGGGGTCGTAAGCCAGTTTCATCAGCTGTTTTGACATCTTCGCCTTATAAAACACGCCTTGAAGACTCCTTACTGAAGGGTAAACAGAAGCTTCCTGAGGCACCTGCCGAAAGCAAGAAAAAACGTGAAGCTCCTCCTAGAAAACCGTCCAAAAAACGGCTTAAGTTATCTGAGGGTTCAGGTGAAGAGCCCAATGCACCAACTGTCTCTTGAGGCGAGTCACATTTGGATCTCGCACTTGGGGAAGAAAAACCTACTGAAGAAGATGAAATTTGTATTTTTTGTGAAGGCGCATTTTCCATTCGTGGAGAATTGTGGATTAAGTGTGTAGTGTGTGAGGAGTGGAGTCACTCTTTGTGTGCCGGAAATGAAGGAGATATTTACATATGAGATTTTTGCAAGTGAACCTCGCTTATGAAGCATTTTTCTAATACAGCTACGTTTAAAAATATTTTTGTATAATTTAAGTTTAATATAAAATAAAATAGTTTCTAACATTTTCAATAGTTTTCGTTTGAAGTAGTCAGTTTCCCACAATTTTAAGGCGTTCCCACATTTTCGCACTCCTTGAAAAATTAGTGAGTTGTTGTGCAAGCAGAAAAGTTTTTTAATTTTTAACATATTTAGTTTTTGAGTTTCATAATTTTAATTCATTGCTAAAATATTATGAATTAGCTTTGGCTGATTTTTGCAGCTGAAAGAGAAGTAAACATTTCTTTTATACAGCAAAAACAAATTGGGTTTCCACATTTACACCCCTACTCATCCGCATTTACTTACATTGTTCCACATTTAGAGCTAGCTGCCATCCATCACACAACTAGAAATTTTGTCGAAGTCGTCTTGTATCTTATTATTGTCACTCAACTTTGGAACCTTACCTTAGATCACAGCATCATAAGCAAACAACCGCAGATTGCTGCCCACCCTGTCCGCCAAATCATTTATGTATATACAGAACAGCAGCAATCTTATCACACTTACCTCGTCAGGGACAGCCCTAGTGGCTTTCGGCGGCATGAGGAGTGGGTGTCTGCTTGGCGGCGAGCTTCTACGACGCTTCTATGGCAATGGCGGGGGCAGGTACCACTCTGCCTGCTCGGAGGTCGCGAGGAAACTCTGGATGCAGTTTCTGCAAGGCGTTTTCCTTCTGTGCAGCCAGTGTGGCTAAGAACGAAGTCCTCTCTACGCCATGACGGCTTGGAGGGCCGTAGTCGTTTCTCAGACGACAATGCACATTGTGGTACACATGTGGACGGTCTTCTGCTGTTGCTGCTACATCTTCCCAGATCCGTGCTTCTGTACCCGCCCTCCCACTTGCGGCCGGTCCTCCCCACTATTGGTGGGACATTCCGGCCGCTAAGGGGAAAGGGGGGGGGGGGGTTGCTGCCTGCTGGTGTCGTCGTTTTCTGCTGCGTCTACGTGTCGTTTTCCGTGTGTCGGCTGCAAGTGCGGCTGTGTCATCGCGAGCTTCTGACTCATATCGGCGCGTTGCGGCAGTCTGTGCCACAAGGTCCCCTCCCTGGCATCTGAAGCAATGGGGCTTAGGGTCGAGGTCCTGAGGGTGAGCTTCGGCCATAACAGGGAAGCCTTGATGGGCTTCTCACGCTGATTTGGCATCGGCTTTGTCTTCCTTGCTGGTGTCTCGACGGTGTGGGCGACCACAGCGCTCTTTGAGGGTATGTGATCGGCCATGCTCGCTGCTTGCAGCTCGATAGTAGTATTAGGGTCAGCAGACTCGATACCTATTTCGTGCTTACAGCAGCCGACCATATCATCTTACTGCACTGGCCGTGCTGTACCTCTGTAGTGGATGCACAGAGGCAGAACAGGTGCACGATCTTCTTCTTCTTAAAAAGTAAACTCAGTTATCCGCTTTTTCTTTTGAAAGTAGTCATCTATCAAATTTCAAGCGCTTTAATTTGTTGGAGCTGGTCCTCTTTTATTTTCTAGTTTATGCAATGGATGCACAGCCAAAAAATTTTTCATCGTAGGTTTAGGACAGTACAGGGCGACAGATCCACAGTGATTCCACTGCTGCCCTTTGTATCAATCTTCCTGATTATCCAAAAATAAATATTTCTTTTTAGAGCTTTTAAAAGTATTTGAAATATTGCATTTCACTCAAGAAATGTAAATGTACGAGGCTTGGAACTAAAATAGTGGCAACTATTTATTCACCAATGATACAAAAAAGTAATATCTTTGCACCTGTTACTGTCCTTCAAAGTAGTCACCAGTATTGTGTAGAAACCGTTGCCAGCGATGTGGAAGAATTAGTATACCGTTAGCAGATCCTGTTCTGTTGATGGTGCGAAAGTGGCGTAGGACCGTCGCTATTCACAGTATACATAAATGACCCTGTGGATAATATCGGAAGTTCAAAAATGGTTCAAATGGCTCTGAGCACTATGGGACTTAACTGCTGAGGTCATCAGTCCCCTAGAACTTGGAACTACTTAAACCTAACTAACCTAAGAACATCACACACATCCATGCCCAAGGCAGGATTCAAACCTGCGACCGTAGCGGTCGCGCGGTTCCAGACTGAAGCGCCTAGAACCACACGGCCACACCGGCCGGCACATCGGAAGTTCACTGAGGCTTTTTGCGGATGATGCTGTAGCATATCGAGAGGTTGTAACAATGGAAAATTGTACTGAAATGCAGGAGGATCTGCAACGAATTGACGCATGGTGCATGGAATGGCAATTGAATCTCAATGTAGACAACTATAATGTGCTGCGAATACATAGAAAGAAAGATCCTTTATCATTTAGCTACAATATAGCAGGTCAGCAACTGGAAGCAGTTAATTCCATATATTATCTGGGAGTACCCATTAGGAGTGGTTTAAAATGGAATCATCATATAAAGTTGATCGTCGGTAAAGCAGATGCCAGACTGAGATTCATTGGAAGAATCCTAAGGAAATGCAATCCGAAAACAAAGGAAGTAGGTTGCAGTACACCTGTTCTCCCACTGCTTGAATATTGCTCAGCAGTGTGGCATCCATACCAGATAGAGTTGATAGAAGAGATAGAGAAGATCCAACGGAGAGCAGCGCGCTTCGGTACAGGATCATTTAGTAATCGCTAAAGCGTTACAGAGATGATAGATAAACTCCAGTGGAAGACTTTTCAGGAGAGACGCTCAGTAGCTCTGTACGGGCTTTTGTTGAAGTTTCGAGAACATACCTTCACCGAGGAGACAAGCAGTATATTGATCCCTCCGACGTATATCTCGCGAAGAGACCATGAGGATAAAATCAGAGAGATTAGAGCCCACACAGAGGCATACCGACAATCTTTCTTTCCACGAACAATACGAGACTGGAATAGAAGGGAGAATCGATAGAGGTACTCAAAGTACCCTCCACCACACACCGGTTGCGGAGTATGGATGTAAATGTAGATGTAGAATGGAGCGGTCTAAAGTTATGGTGATTCTCGTGTACCACTGTGATGGTGTTACCCTAACGCATTACGTTCCTCCACTGCAGACCGTCAATGCACGGTATTACTGTTCGTTTTTGGAGCATCATCTGCGACCAGCTATGCGAAGAAGCGGTAACATTTTCTGCGCAACCCACCCATCATTTCGCACGTCAATGCGCGGGCGAGTACAGCGTAAGATGTGGTTGCTCTGTTCGGTCCATCGGACTGGGAAGTACTGTACCATCCACCATACTCCCCGGACTTAAGTCCTTGTGGCTTTGATTTGATTCTGAAGATGAAGGAACCAGTTCGTGGCATTCGCTTCAGAGCTGTTCCAGAGATTCGACAGGCAGTAGACCGCTCCATTCGCACCATCAACAGAACAGGCTCTGCTAACGGTATACTACGCCTTCCACATCGCTGGCAACAGGTTCTACACACCGCTGGTGACTACTCTGAAAGACAGTAACAGGTGCAAACATGTAACTCTTTTGTATCGGTTGTGAATAAATAGTTGCCACTATTTAAGTTTCAGCCCTCATATATTATCACTAGACAGATTTCAACACAAAATTCTTTGGCTCTGCAACACACACAGATCAGCTGAGATTACCACACACAACCCTTGGAACTTCCAACACACACAGATCAGTCGCAACAGACTGTAACGTAGCATGCAAATCTTGCAAACATTCCGTCCTTTCTGTCACTGTCTCTGGGGATCTGCCGGTCAGGTAACAGGTCCAGCCAGCATTTTATGATGAATCAAAATTTTCTTGCATTCCGATTTGGAATTTACGCAAAAATCTCATTCTGTTGCATTCTTAAACGGGCTTCCTGTGGAAGTATTCTTTTATATTTGTAGGCTAACGGAGGGAAAGCTTAATAACTTCGTGCTGTGTTTTCCATGTTCTTCTTTTCGATTTCTTTTTTTCATGCCTTCATTCTTCTACCTGCTTAGTGGTCTGTCTTTCTCCAGTCGTTCTTACGAAGCATTCTGTTATGCCATTGGTTGGGATATAATAATATCATGAGGTCAGTATAATACTTGGCACAGTCACATTTAATCTTACGATTCGTAGTAAGTCCTTGTAAGTCTGTCGCACACTGTCCTGGCTGCTTCTTTAGTCTGGAATATTTAAACCCAGCAGCCACCATAAGGAATACCTCTTCGTAGTATGTATTCCAAGCGTGGATCAATTCTTCATAGATCACAAGTTCTGGCCGCGAAGGGGGGAACAATGTGCAGCACATCCTATTAACTGACACACCGGCCGTTGTAAAAGAAAAAAAAATAAAATAAAATAAAACAAAAAAATTAAAAAAATAAAAATAAAAATAATAAATAAAAAAATGACTGTTTAACTGTACTTGACATTGCTGCAGATAGATGAGCTTCAAACTGGGTCAGTTACTCAAGCCACTCTTCTTTGTCCTCTTGAAATGGGCGAAACGGAAGCACTAATGACGACTGCGTAAGCTGTGGCGCTAACGTAATTGGTGGTGTCAGATGATGATTCCCATTCGCTGTCGTCTGCATTTGAGTGAAGCCCTTGATCATCTTACTAAGTTGCATCATTTGTGGCGTCTATAACTGAAGAAGCTGTGTTAGGTCGAGCTTTGGTGCCAAAGGCGCTTGCAATTGTGGCGGCGTTAACTGCTAGGCAGGCTAGCTTGCGGCGATGCGGTAGCCATGGCAAAGCAAAAACAGATAAAGCTAAATCAATATGTGGCAGCAAAAGTAGAAAAATGAGAGAAAATGGCATGTACGGGTCTGAAGCAGATATATCGAAGAGCACTAATGGTAAAACCACAAGCAAAAATATCCAGAAAGCGATAAAAAAAGTAGTTGCCAAGGGAAGCACAGTGATGTGTGCATCTATGTACAATGAATACTTGCCAGTAGAGCTAGCTATCAACAGCTCGATCTAATGTTCGGTACCACCTAGCAGCACGGAACTAATCTCGAACTTGATGACTAGTGCCCACGTGGCCATCGCTTATAACACCGTCCTGGCAGTCTTCGTTAGTCGGCGGCCTGTATGTTCTTCATTGGTCAAGTCATCCTATTGGTGACAGTGCTCAAAACACCACTCACAGCGCCCACAGGAATTTTCATCGAGACACCAGCTCTGTCACTATCAATAAGCAACGATACTACACTCCTCCCCTCTAACCCCCTCTCCATTGTCGTGTAGTGACGACAACTGCAGCAACAGCGGGGCGGGAGGCTTGGACACTGGAAGCGATGAGAAGGCAGGAGCCGAAGCTGTGGCTGGTGCCGAGCACCTGTCCACGCCCCGGCATTCGCTTTGACGCCGTCCGGAACGGCAGCCGAGAAACGAGACGGAATGTGCGTCTCTGGATCCAGCGTTAGTGGAAGGTCTCCTGGTGGTCGAACCGATACGGCTTCTTGAATTGGTGCGTCGGCTTCCTGGCCGGCCGTGGAGTGGAGGGAACCAACGCCTGTGGACGTCTGCCGTCCGCTAGGCGTCGGATGAGCTGTAGGGTCCAGGACCATAGGTTCATCGCCAGGTGCTGGCGATGCAATCTAGGTAGCCAGAGGGGATGCAGGCTGCATCATCCGGTCAGGCAATGAATCTGTGAACAAAGAGTCAGTTGCTGAATAACGCAATTTACAGGTGTGAATTCGATTCTGGTGCCGTCGCTGCAATCCGCCTGGACCCTCTGTCAAAAACATGCAAGCAACTTTGCAACGAAGCCGCGTCCCAGCACTTCCGATCGCTATATGATCTGAAAAAAATTGACTCTTTAGTTTGACTCATAGCATGAGGGAGTGGAGCAGGCACCGGCCACCGTGGTAGGCGCAGCAACCGAGCAAAACTGGAGCAAACTGCGGTGGCTCCATCATCCATGAAGGAACTCCACCAGCGATCGTTCCGGGGGGGGGGGGGGGGGGAGGTGGGGAGATGGCAGGATTACAAGAAGAGCAGTAAAGCTTCGTCCCGCGTCTGGTGGTGCGCAGCTAATCCATCAGGTGCTTGTAAGTACTTCAAAATGGTTCAAATGGCTCTGAGCACTATGGGACTCAACATCTTAGGTCATAAGTCCCCTGGAACTTAGAACTACTTAAACCTAACTAACCTAAGGACATCACACAACACCCATGCCCGAGGCAGGATTCGAACCTGCGACCGTAGCAGTCCCGCGGTTCCGGACTGCAGCGCCAGAACCGCACGGCCATCGCGGCCGGCGCTTGTAAGTGCGTCCGGAGGTATATACACTACTGGCCATTAAAATTTCTACACCAAGAAGAAATGCAGATGATAAACGGATATTCATTGGACAAATATATTATACTAGAACTGACATGTGATTACATTTCACGCAATTTGGGTGCATAGATCTGAGAAATCAGTGCCCAGAACAACCACCTCTGGCCGTAATAACGGCCTTGATACGCCTGGGCATTGAGTCAAACAGAGCTTGGATGGCGTGTACAGGTACAGCTGCCAATGCAGCTTCAACACGATACCACAGTTCATCAAGAGTAGTGACTGGCGTCTTGTGACGAGCCAGTTGCTCGGCCACCATTGACCAGACGTTTTCAATTGGTGAGAGATCTGGAGAATGTGCTGGCCAGGGCAGCAGTCGAACATTTTCCGTATCCAGAAAGGCCCGTGCAGGACCTGTAACATGCGGCCGTGTATTATCCTGCTGAAATGTAGGGTTTGGCCGGAATCGAATGAAGGGTAGAGCCACAGATCGTAACACATCTGAAATGTACCGCCAATGCCAACAACAGGTGACCGAGACGTGTAACCAATGTACCCCATACAACCACGCCGAGTGATACGCCAGTATGACGATTACGAATACACTCTTCCAACGTGCGTTCACCGCCATGTCGCGAAACACGGGTGCGACCATCATGATGCTGTAAACAGAACCGGGATTCATCCGAAAAAATGACGTTTTGCGATTCGTGCGCCGAGGTTCGTCGTTGAGTACACCATCGCTGGCGCTCCTGTCTGCGATGCAGCGTCAAAAAAAATGGCTCTGAGCACTATGGGACTTAACTACTGTGGTCATCAGTCCCCTAGAACTTAGAGGCAGGATTCGAACCTGCGACCGTAGCAGTCACGCGGTTCCGGATTGCGCGATTCAGCGTCAAGAGTAACCGTAGCCGTGGTCTCCGAGCTTACAGTCCATGCTGTTGCAAACGTCGTCGAACTTTTCGTGCAGATGGTTGTCGTCTTGCAAACGTCCCCATCTGTTGACTCAGGGATCGAGACGTGGCTGCGCGATCCGTTACAGCCATGCGGATAAGATGCCTGTCATCTCGACTGCTAGTGATACGAGGCCATTAGGATCCAGCACGGCGTTCCGTATTACCCTCCTGAACCCACCGAATCCATATTCTGCTAACAGTCATTGGATCCCGACCAACGCGAGCAGCAATGTCGCGATACGATAAACCGCAATTGCGATAGGCTACAATCCCAACTTCATCGGAAACGTGATGGAACGCATTTCTTCTCCTTACACGACGCATCACGACAACGTTTGACCAGGCAACGCCGGTCATCTGCTGTTTGTGTATGAGAAATCAGCTGGAAACTTTCCTCATGTCAGCACGTTGTAGGTGTCACCACCGGCGCCAACCTGGTGTGAATGCTTTGAAAAGCTAATCTTTTGCATATCACAGCATCTTCTTCCTGTCGGTTAAATTTCGCGTCTGTAACACGTCATCTTCGTGGTGTAGCAATTTTAATGACCAGTAGTGTACGTCGAGGCATCACCTCTGGCACTATCGGTAAGTTACGAGACTAGGGATAATGTGGCACACGGTATCTTTCATGTATCGACGCTAGTGCTTCCTTCTTATGTTGAGTGATACTGCTCACCAACTGTTTCTAAAGAAATTGTATACCTACCACAGCAAGAATCTCGAACTTTGTTCCTCTCTAGTAGAGGAAGCAACTTCTAAAAAAGCTCTTTTCTTTATGGTATTACGATGTACCTTCGGCAGTAGTACTTGTTTTTTAAGACCTAAGTCATGGTAGAGACCGCCTACGAGCCCCTACGATGATTTTTGTGGTCTCAACATAGAGGAGAAATCTTTATTTCTTAAATACGTAAGGCCATTTGGCGAAAATTATTCGTGGATGTTTTTTGAAGCTTGTAGGAACTTTAACGAGAAATAGCAACAAGAAATGGATTTGCTCTAGTATAGCCTGTGAAACGTCGATATTAATGGCAACTGTTTCCCAAAATTTCGGATCGATTTCGAGGTGAATGGAAGCAGCAATTCTGGACGTGTGTGGTGTCGCATTGTCCTGCTGGAATTGCCCAAGTCCGTCGGACTGCACAGTGGACATGAGTGGATGCAGGTGAACAGACAGGATGCTTATGTACGTGTCACTTGTCAGAGTCGTATCTAGACGTATCAGGGGTCCCATATCACTCCAGCTGCACACGCCCCACACCATGATAGAGTCTCCACCAGCTTTAACAGTCCCCTGTTGACATGCAGGGTATTTCCGGTCATCAACAGTTCAATGTCGGGGTTGGCGGGCCCAGGCGAGGAGTAAAGCTTTGTGTCGTGCAGTCATCAAGGGTACACGAGTGGGCCTTCGGCTCCGAAAGGCCATAACGATGATACTTCGCTGAATGGTTCGTACACTGACAATTGTTGATGGCCCGGGATTGAAACCTGCAGCAGTTTGCGTTAAGTGTTGCACTTCTGTCACGCTGAACGATTCTCTTCAGTCGTCGTTGGTCCTTTTCTTGCAGGATCTTTTTCCGGCCGCAGCGATGTTGGAGATTTGATGATTTTTTAAATATATATAAATTATAGAGCGCAGCAATCAGTCGTCCTTTTTTTTTAGATTTTATTACGCAAATCCAGATTTCGGCTAGTAGGTAGCCTTTCTCAATACACTATTTTCTATTCTCAATGCATGTAAGTCACTGTCGTTCGGGCGTCAATTACATTTAGTCATAGAACTGTGACTGACGCCCGAACAACGGGGACTTAGGTGCATTGAGAATAGAAAATAGTGCATTGAGACTGGCTAGCTACTAGCCGAAATCTGGATTTGCGCAATAAAATCTAAAATAAGGACGACTGATTCCTGTACTCTATAATTTATAAGTCACATAACAGTCGCTGAGTGCACCCACTTTCCGAAAAGAGGTTAACCTGATTTGATGTTTTACCGGATTCGTGATATTACGGTACACTCGTGAAATGGTCGTTTGGGAAAATCCCCACTTCATCGCTACCTCGGAGATGCTGTACCCCATCGTTCTCTCGCCGACTATAACACCACGTTCAAACTCACTTAAATCTTGCCATTGCAGCAGCAGTAACCGATCTAACTGCGGGAGACACTTGCTGTCTTATATAGATGTTGCCGACCACAGCGCCGTATTCTGCGTGTTTACATCTCTCTATATTTGATATATTTTGACTAAAGTTCAGTCTTGATCACGTCATGTATGTTTTAATGATACAGGTAACCGGTTTCGGTTCTTTCTACAAAACCATCATCAGACCTGTGGATAAATTTTAAGAAATACTAGATACCAATCTTTAAATAAGATGAAAGTGTCTAATGATATCAAAATTTAACAAGATAAAATAAAATTAATTATACCCATGGCTCCCTTAGGATGGTAGGCGGAGCTCTCCTCGCTGCTACACAGTCAACTGATGGTTATGAGTGCTGAGCACGGGCTTAAATATGCCTACCATTCTAAGGGAGCCATGGGTATAATTAATTTTATTTTATCTAGTTAAATTTTGATATCATTAGACACTTTCATCTTATTTAAAGATTGGTATCTAGTATTTCTTAAAATTTATCCACAGGTCTGATGATGGTTTTGTAGAAAGAACCGAAACCGGTTACCTGTATCATTAAAACATACATGACGTGATCAAGACTGAACTTTAGTCAAAATATAACAATTAATTGATCACTGCTTTCCAAAAATGTTTACCAAAATTGTCTCTATATTTGAATTCGCATTCCTGTAACATTTCCTTTGAGGGTTCAGTGTATTTCCCGCTTTTTGAAAATGGTGACTGAAGTTGGTAAGCGCAGGATCCAAGATAGTTTTGCTTTGTTAAAAAGTATGTCATTTCTGACGTATTCTAAGCTTGAAAAATGAATACTGCGATCCTTTTCTTTAACGGTTTGATGGTCTGTAGTCAATTCGATTTTTTCCTTAGTGAAATTGTGCTTCTTTATCATCAGTTACATATCTTTTAATGATAGAAGCTCTGAGCATGAGCCACGCGAAAAGTTAATTGAAACGCCGCACAGGATTAGCCGAGCGGTCTGCAGCGCAGCGGTCACGGACTGTGCGGCTGGTCCCGGCGGAGGTTCGAGTCCTCCCTCGGGTATAGGTATGTGTGTTTGTCCTTAGGATAATTTAGGTTACGTAGTGTGTAAGTTTAGGGACTGGTGACCTTAGCAGTGAAGTCCCGTAAGATTTCACACACATTTGAACATATATTTTGTTGATTGAATAATAATGCGTGTTCATAGTCATCTCCATCTTCACTGTGTCAGTAAATGAGATTTCTGTCATTACTGCTTGTTTGCAGTTTTTGGGACGTATGGTATAGTGTACCCTTTGATAGCTGTCTAGTTGAAGCCATATACATTATTGCATTTTAACTTGAAGTTTCTTTCTTCATTTGCAAATGTTTCAATGATGTTACTTTTCATGGCAACTTTTTCACTGGTGTCTCAGATTATGCTTTAATCAGTCATTTGGTACTTTCGGTTGCTACTGCTGAAAGAAACTGTTTCATGTTATCTACGTGTACAGTTTATCAACGTTTGCTGGAATATGTGCTACGACACTAAATTAACTTAACTGAAAGACCTGTTCTGTACTATCCTGAGTTTCTCTTCATTTCTCAAATTCGTTACTTTCGAAGGAAGAATGTTTCTATCATATCACTTCAGATTTTTTCGTAACTCAGTTCTTGGTATTGCTTTTTTGTTCTTTCTGTTGTGTCTGCTCGTCAAATATGGGGTGCCTAGGAAAACTACTTTCTCGGATCGACAGACAACAATTCAACCAAATCGCGTTAGTAAATTTTATTACAAAAGGAAATGATTACAATATTTAGCTTTGTGAGAAACAGACGTGTCGTGATCAAAGGACGACAGACCAAGTATGTACAATTCTTAATACAAGAGAAGTAATACAATTCCTAAGTCGCTTCTATACAAGTGCCCATTCTTCATGCCGCTGTGGAACTCTTAGAACTCCTAGTCTTCAACTTGGCCGCGGCCAACAGGCGTGGCGCATATGTCCTTTTCGTGTCGAGGGCGCTGCCGTCGGGTTGTCGTCCTAGAGAGGGGTCGGTTTGGCTGATGTTTTCTTCACAGCCCATTGAACTCCAACGTTCCCGACTGGTGTGCCGGCGCTTGACATTACGCCTCAACACTTTCTGTCTCTGTCATACTATCATTTATACTTTTCCTGTCAATTTACCTCACGCTCGAATTTTCTTTATCGTGTTTTACTGCAGACTTCGCATCTAGTACTGGATTTCATTAGCATTTAATATTTATTTTCCATACTCGACCATGTTGCACCATCATTCAATAACATCAGTGACTATTTTAGCATTTTGAATGTCTGGTTTCGTCCGATGGCACATGTTCACGTCCGATTTCAGTCCCCTCTGTAATATCAATTCCTATTCGCTGAAAGATATATCTTTGCAACATAATTAAAATATATTTTATCATAAAGCCGAATATCAAAATTTTTGAACTTCTTTCTAATATATATTTCTTTTTATTAACTACACTACTGGCAGTTAAAATTGCTACATCACAAAGATGATGTGCTACAGACGCGAAATTTAACGGACAGGAAGAAGATACTGTGATATGCAAATGATTAGCTTTTCAGAGCATTCATACAAGGTTGGCGGCGGTGGCGACACCTACATCGTGCTGACATGAGGGAAGTTTCCAAGCGATTTCTCATACACAAACAGCAGTTGACCGGCGTTGCTTGGTGAAACGATGTTGTGATGCCTCGTGTAAGGAGGAGAAATGCGTACTATCACGTTTACGACTTTGATAAAGGTCGGGTTGTAGCCTATCGCGATTGCAGTTCATCGTATCGCGGCATTGCTGCTCGCGTTGGTCCAGATCGAATGACTGTTAGCAGAATATGGAATCGGTGGGTTTAGGAGGGTAATACGGAACGCCGTGCTGGATCCCAACGGCCTCGTATCAGTATCAGTCGAGATGACAGGCATCTTATTCTCATGGCTGTAACGGATCGTGCAGCCACGTCTCGATCCCTGAGTCAACAGATGGGATCGTTTGCAAGACAACAACCATCTGCACGAACAGTTCGACGACGTTTGCAACAGCATGGACTATCAGCTCGGAGACTATGGCTGTGGTTACCCTTGAAGCTGCATCACAAACAGGAGCGCCTGCGATGGTGTACTCAACGACGAACCTGGGTGCACGAATAGCAAAGCTTCATTTTTTCGGATGAATCCAGGTTCTGTTTACAGCATCATGATGGTCGCATCCGTGTTTGGCGACATCAAGGTGAACGCACATTGGAAGCGTGTATTCGTCATCGCCATACTGGCGTATCACCTGGCGTGATGATATGGGGTGCCATTGGTTACACGTCTCGGTCACCTCTTGTTCACATTGACGGCACTTGAACAGTGGACGCTACATTTCAGATGTGTTACGATCTGTGGCTCTACCCTTCATTAGATCCCTACGAAAGCCTACATTTCAGCAGGATAATGACGAACGCATGTTGCAGGTCCTGTAAAGGCCTTTCTGGATACGGAAAATGTTCGACTGCCGCCCTGGCCAGCACATTCTCCAGATCTCTCACCAATCGAAAACTTCTGGTCAATGGCGGCCGAACAACTGGCTCGTCACAATTCGCCAGTCACTACCCTTGATGAACTGTGATATCGTGTTGAAGCTGCATGGGCAGCTGTACCTGTACACGCCATCCAAGCTCTGCGTGAATCAATGCCCAGGCGTATCAAGGCCGTTGTTACGGCCAGAGGTGGTTGTTCTGGGTACTGATTTCTCAGATCTATGCGCCCAAATTGCGTGAAAATGTAATCACATGTCCGATCTAGTATAATATATTTGTCCAATGAATACCCACTTATCATCTTCATTTCTTCTTGGTGTAGCAGTTTTAATGGCCAGTAGTGTACTTTCAAAGAATGTGGTTCCTATGAAACATTCCGAAGAGATATGGCAGTTGAATGGAAAGAGTCCGTTGTTTCTTTGGATCGCGCGATAGATCCTATCGAAATACGCGTCTTTCTCTCAAGCACTGTAACTTTTTATAGTTATGCCTCTGTCAGATATGAAGTACCTATTGATGTAATTCTCACGTTAAGCTCTTCTTCACTGCTATGTGAGTAAATTCTTTTCCACGTTTGATTTTCCAGTCGTTAGTGTAATTCTTCGGGGATGGTGCCTAGGGCTTCCATTTTCATAACCACTAATGTTTCAATGGCTTGTAGCTGGTTTCCATCTTCCTTACGTCGTGTATTTAAAAGCTATCTGTCGTGTGAAAGCATGAGACCCGTTCAAGAGGAAATGAGGGAATTGTATTGTAATCCTGGCAGATGTTCCTGTGCATCATCAAAGATGATAAAATGGAGAATCTTTGTAGGATTCAGTACGATTAAGTTACATTGCATTCATCTTGTAATTTTGTTGTTAAATAGAAGCCTTTGTCAACGTACTGTGGGCAACGGCCTTGCCGCAGTGGATACACCGGTTCCTGTGAGATCACTGAAGTTAAGCGCTGTCGGCCATGGTCGGCACTTGGATGGGTGAACATCCAGGCCGCCATGCGCTGTTGCCATTTTTCGGGGTGCACTCGGCCTCGTGATGCCAATTGAGGAGCTACTCAACCGATTAGTAGCGGCTTCGGTCAAGGATACCATCATAACGGCAGGGAGAGCGGTGTGCTGACCCCACGCCCCTCCTATCCGCATCCACCACTGAGGGTGACACGGCGGTCGGATGGTCCCGGTAGGCCACTCGTGGCCTGAAGACGAAGTGCTTTTATCAAGGCACTCTTTTTTTACTGGAAGTCGATGGTTCGGTCTGTAATACAATGGGATAGTTCTGGGAATTATTCGTTAGACATTTATGCTCCTTACTGGTTAATCTGAGCTGATAGGCTGAGTTATACTTTCATAGTTGTAATTTACACCGATTAACCAAAACATTATGACCACCTGTTAAACAGCGTGTTGATCCACTTTTGAAACACAGTGCAGCAGCGATTCTGCTTGGCATGGATTCTGCAAGCCCTTGCTATGTTTCCAGATGTATGGGGCACCAGATGTCTGCTCACAGGTCTCTCAATTTCCGCAGATTACGGGACGGTGGTTTGTGGGCACACAGCTAGCGCTCGATATGTGTTCCAGTGGGTACAGATAAGGGGTATTAGCTTGCTAAGACATCAATGTGAGTTGGTTATCATGTTCCTCAAACCACTGCAGCACGATTGACGACTTGTGTTACGGAGAATTTCCTGCTGGAAGATGCCATCGGCGTAGGGGGAGACTTCAAGAATGAAGCGATGCAGGTGGTCCGCAATAATGTTCACGTAGTTCGCCTGCTATCACTACTTAATTTGGGATATAAAATACTCTCTAATATACTATTCGACAGAACACTCCCGATCATACAGAGGGAGACGGGGCCGTACCAATGCGGATTCCTTTCTGGGAAGTCAACAATACATCAAATATTCACCTTAAGACAAATCCTGGAAAACACAAACGAATACGAAGTTGGCACGTATCACCTCTTTATAGATTTCAAAGCAGCTTATGATAGCATAAATAGTGAGCAGTTATATCAAACTCTAGATGAACTGGGAATCTCTAGAAAGTTGATAAGGCTGGTGAGAATGACGATGAGCGAAACACAAAGTAGTGTAAGAATAGGAGGAATGATGTCCAATAGAATGAGTATTAAAAATGGAGTTCGAGAAGGGGATGCATTGGCATGCCTTCTCTTTAATGCCGACCTGGAGAAGGTGATGAGAAACGCAAACCTTTTGAATAGGGGAACGATCTTCTATAAATCGGTGCAGATACTGACCTACGCAGATGACATAGATATAAAAGGAAGAACCCAAAAAGCAATGGGAGACATTTACAGCTCTTGACCAGGCCAGTAGGAACATGGGGTTAATTATTAATGAACGAAAAACAAAATATATGGTAGCGGGAAAAGCACATAGAGAAAATATGCCGAATGCAATAACAATGGGCAATTATACATTTGAGAGAGTTGAACATTTCAAGTATATGGGTTCGGCAGTTATACATCTAAATGCTACTTCCTATGAAATTAAGCAGAGATTAATACTAGCCAACAAAGCCTATTTTGCCCTAACAAGACTTCTACCCTCAAGGCTCCTGACTCGTAGCACTAATTAACTATCTATAAATCACGTATACAACCAGTGCTTACATATGCCTCTGAAGCCTGGACATTAACGACTACAGATATTGAAACACTGGATGTATTTGAAAGAAAGGTACTTAGATAAATTATCGGCCCAATCTGTGAAAGAGGAAGATGGAGGAGGAGATACAACCATGAGTTGTATATCATATACAAAGACCGACCCATCAGAAGGATAGTGAAATCATCCAGACTGAGGTGGGTGGGACATGTGGCTGACATGAATGATACAGAAGTACCAAAAAGAATATTACAAGGAAAGCCAGGAGGTCAGAGAGGACATGGTCGACCAAGAGCCAGATGGGAAGATGGAGTAATCGAAGATCTTAGGAAGATGGAGAGTATTGGCAACAGACTAAGAGAAATGGAAGGAAATTGTAGAAGAGGCCAAGCCTCATCATGAGCTGTAGAGCCAAGAAAGAAGAAGAAGTTCACTGGTGTCATGGTATCTTCGAGTACTACCATATGTCTCATACAATCCCAGCTCAATGTCCCCATGGCATAATTCTGCTCTCACCAGCCTGCAACTGTGGCGCGGTGCACGTTTCAAGCAGCCATTCGCCTGGATGACGGCGTGTAAGGACCCAGCCATCGACCAGGTGTATCAAGAAATGCGATTCATTCGACAGGCGAAACATATCTGTTGATCCATGGTGAAAATCGAGTGATGGTGTCCCCACTGCAATCGTAACTGATGATGTAGTAGGCTCAACACAGGAATTCGTAGGAGCCGTGTGATGTGGAGCTCCATGTTCAACACTTGCCGTTGAACGATGTGCTCCAAAACACTTGTGCTTGCACCAGCATTGTACTATGACGTCCCATCTGCCCCAGATCGCTGCCTATTCTGGATTACACAGTGGGGGATCCTTCGACCTCTACGTTTTGTACTGAGACGTGGACGTCCAGTACCATACGGCCTATGCGCTATTGCACCATCCTTCAATCACTTTCCAAAGGTGCTCACTACGGTCGCACGCAAACAGCCAACCAGCCTCGCTGTTTCAGAGACTCTCGTGTCCTTCTGCAGCGCCACAACAATGTGCCCTTTGTGAAAACCGCTTATAGCAGTGGATTTCCGCATTTGTGGCCCGTATCGTCGATATTCGTGTCCTCCACTTACATTCTTTCCTTACTGCGTCACGTGCCCGCAGCGCCATCAGGAGCCATTCAGCCTTGCAGTGGGCAGTCGGCAGAATGTTTTTGCTCATTAGTGTACATCATTTTTGCAATAGACTAACTTGCATTACGGCAAATACGAGGCTGATGTTTTACTAATGCGCTCCTGGTCTCAAATTTAGCTTCTTCCATTTAATTTTAGTCTTTTAAATAGGCTTAAATACCTTACCAAAATAAGTTATGTGGATCTGCTGGCGGAAATTATACCATATTTCGTGTTGCGGTATAATAAAGCGGTAAAATTCTGACATTGAACCTACTCAACACGCTACGTATTTTTACATGGATGAAATACGGAAATAGGATGTTACTAGTAAACGAACTGTTCTGTTCTTCTCACGTGATATTTACAGTATTTTTTCACTTTCTTTTGTCATACATTGATGGTTCCTAGAGTTTCTGTCACAATTTTGCGGTTAAAGAACTACGATCTTCCATATGCATATGCCAGTTGTAATGCTCTTTTTATATTTCATTTCAGTTAACAATTGCGGTATATATATAGGGAGGCAGACTGGTAGATTATTATGTGGCCGTCTGTTTTCAGACCAAACATAGCCATGCTGCATGCTTTTTTCATAATCCCACTCACCACTCGCCTTTTGCAAGAGATTTTTACTTTGATACTGCAGTGTTTTTATCCCATTTTGAATTAGAGCGACCTTCCTTCACCGGAAAATACTTTCTGTTAATTGTGGGTATAAAAAAAGGCACTCCGGAAATGGCTGATGAATTACTATTTATCGCCTGCCTTCAACGAAGTGAGTGGTGAACCTCTTTTATTTTGAATAAGATGCGCAATTGTCATCGATACTACACGCGTTTCTTCTCCAAAGTACACCGCATTGTTTTAGCACTGTCCTTGCGGGTAGAGACGTTTGCGTGTTAATGACAAACTGAGGGCTATGCTGGCGGTAGCTTAGCTACTGGCAGGGTCTCCCAAGCCTGAAGGTCTCAACGGATGAACCAGACAAAGTGTGTCCCACAACGCCCCATCTTTTTCCGCATCCCTTTCCACAGTCCTTTTCCCCAACATCCTAGGACCCAATGGCGAAGTGGATGGAAGAAGAACTTCTCACACGAACTGGCTGTAAACGCGCTGCTCTACCGTCCTTGAGTTCGCGGCACTTCGTTGCAGTTCTGGTGTCTGAAATCACAGCTCATATCCCTGTGCCCTGATGAATTGTTCCAGAATCATAGCGAGTGAGTTACTTCCTTGTAAGTTGAGATCTACATTAAACAAACCCACGTGTTTGGCAATTTCTCCTGCCATCGTCCTTAAAGTCCTGTGGCGATGGGATGAAGACGGTGGTAGCAGGCTTGATTGAAGCTAGAAGCTATTGATATAGACCAGCACACTAGCGGCAAGGATGTGAAAGTCGCCTTCCGGCGAACTCATGTGACTGCTCAGGTATATGGTCATGCACCTGTGTATGGGCAGGGCTATTTGGGATAACCGCTGCCCACCCTGAATGGGGAAGGCACTAGAAAAGGTGGTCTAACCATCGGTAGCGGCACATTTACCTAGCTGGGAATCTGCATCCAGAAGGTCACTTATAAATTGTGGACGAAAATCAAGATAGAACAATATGACCATGACTATTGCAACATGGAATGTCAGGACTCTTCTGGACTTAAATGGTAACTGACCAGAAAGAACAATAACTCTCATCAACCACGAGCTAGCTAGATTAGATGTACACGTTGCGGCTTCAAATGCACCAGACTCTCAGGCGAAAAACACGTGAGTGAAGTTAGGTCAGGGTACGCGATCTTTTCGAAAGGAAAGGATACATGAAAACCACGCACCCATGGGGTAGGATTTGCATTAAAAACAAAAATAGTGGAACAACGTCGCTTAATCCCTATTTATGTCAATAAAAGAATTGTGACTCTTCCAATTCCTGTTTCCGGTGATAGCTTTCTCATCCTCATCTCTGCCTACATCCCCACTTTAGGCAAAGAGGAGGATAAAAAGAAGCAGTTCAACCGTCAACCGAGCAATGTTCTAGTCAAAATACACTACTGGCCATTAAAATTGCTACACCACCAAGATGACGTACTACAGACGCGAAATTTAACCGACAGGACGAAGATGCTGTGATATGCAAATGATTAGCTTTTCAGAGCGTTCACACAAGGTTGGCGCCGGTGGCGACACCTACAACTTGCTGACATGAGGAAAGTTGCCAACCGATTTCTCATACACAAACAGCAGTTGACTGGCGTTGCCTGGTGAAACGTTGTTGTGATGTCTCGTGTAAGGAAGAGAAATGCGTACCATCACGTTTCCGACTTTGATAAAGGTCGGATTGTAGCCTATCGCGATTGCGGTTGATCGTATCGCAACATTGCTGCTCGCGTTGGTCGAGATCCAATGACTGTTAGCAGAATATGGAATCGGTCGGTTCAGGAGGGTAATACGGAACGCCGTGTTGGATCCCAATGGCCTCGTGTAACTGGCAGTCGAGATGACAGGCATCTTATTCACATGGCTGTAACGGCTCGTGTAGCCACGTCTCGATCCCTGAGTCAACAGATGGGGACGTTTGCAAGACAACAACCATATGCACGAACAGTTCGACGACGTTTGCAGCAGCATGGACTATCAGCTCGGAGACCATGGCTGCGGTTACCCTTGACGCTGCATCAGAAACAGGAGCGCCTGCAATGGTGCACGAAACGACGAACCTAGGTGCACGAATGGCAAAACGACATTTTTTCCGGATGAATACAGGTTCTGTTTACAGCATCATGATGATCGCATCTGTTATTGACGACATCGTGGTGAACGCACATTGGAAGCGTGTATTCGTCATCGCCATACTGGCGTTTCACCTGGCGTGATAGTATGGCGTGCCATTGGTTACGCGTCTCGGCCACCTCTTCTTCGCATTGACGGTACTTTGAACAGTGGACGTTACATTTCAGATGTGTTACGACCCGTGACTCTACCCTTCATTCGATCCCTGCGAAACCCTACATTTCAGCAGGATAATGCACGACCGCATGTTGCTGGTCCTGTACGGGTCATTCTGGATACAGAAAATGTTCGACTGCGGCCCTTGCTAACACGTTCTCCAAATCTCTCACCAATTGAAAACGTCTGGTCAATGGTGGCCGAACAACTGGCTCGACACAATAGGCGAGTCACTACTCTTGATGAAGTGTGGTATCGTGTTGAAGCTGCTTGGGCATCTGTACCTGTACACGCCATCCAAGCTCTGTTTTACTCAATGTTCAGGCGTATCAAGGCCGTTATTTCGGCCAGAGGTGGTTGTTCTGGGTACTGATTTCTCAGGATCTATGCACCCAAATTGCGTGAAAATACAATCACCTGTCAGTTCTGGTATAATATATTCGTTCTATGAATACCGTTTGTTATCTGTATTGTGGCGTAGCAAGACAACCACGCCACGGAAGTAGCCGAAAGGCACGCGTTTAGTTCACGCAGGCAAGAGATAGCTCTGTAACAGGATACGTAATGAATGCTATAAAGAAAAGTATGTAGCTTCTGGAATACTTAACTTTAAATCATCCTTGGTACATCGCTATTGACGATATAAGTGAGACTCCATAGATACATGCAATGTTACTAATGGCGCCTTGCTAGGTCGTAGCCATTGACTTAGCTGAAGGCTATTCTAACTATCTGCTCTGCAAATGAGCGAGTCTTCGTCAGTGTGCATCGCTAGCTACGTCGTCCGTACAACTGGGGCGAGTGCTATTCCGTATCTCGAGACCTGCCTTGTGGTGGCGCTCGGTCTGCGATCACACAGTGGCGACACGCGGGTTCGACATGTACTAATGGACCGCGGCCGATTTAAAACAACCACCTAGCAAGTGTGGTGTCTGGCGGTGACACCACAATCTGCATTTCTTCTTGGTGTAGCAATTTTAATGGCCAATAGTGTATATACCTCCGGACGCATGGAATGGTCCACTTTAGTTTAGTTATGTCATGTTCCGTAGATCATTTTTACGGTTATTTTATCGATATGATGTGGAGCAAGTCAGATTACAAGATATATATACACACACACGAATACTGCTTTTTTTTACCAGTTCTGAAACAGAAACTCGTCCATGAAATGGAAGGAGTTGTCGAAAAGAAATGATTTTTAGCTAGATTTAAAGCTTGATCTGCTACCTGCCAGAAACTTTATGTTGTTGGGCAAATGATGAAAGATTTTTATTGCTGAATAACGTACTCCTTTTTAAGCACCTGACAGCTTCAAGTACGATCAAGAAGGCTGCAGAGGAGGTCACTGGTTTTGATGCGAAGTAGACAAATGACTGGTTTAGTGACAACAATGAAGTGATTAAGGACCTCATAAGTAATGAGCGGGATGCATTTCTATGTCTTGCTCAAAATCTATCCCCCCTGGAAAAGAAAACACACTTCCAAGAACCGCGCAGGGTAGCCGCGGGGTCTCAACCGCCTTGCACGGTCCATGCGGCTCCCCACATTGGAGGTTCGAGTCTTCGCTCGGGATTGGGTGTGTGTGCTGTCCGAAGCGTAAGTTAGTTTAAGTTAGATTAAGTAGGGTGTATGCTTAGGGACTGATGACCTCAGCAGTTTTGTCCCATAAGACGTCACAAAATTTTTCCAAATTTCCAACACTTCCAAGACCTCAAGCAGAAATATCAAAGTGAAATAAGAGCAATCAGGAACAACTAATGACAACATAAAGCCAAGAAACTTCAGTCTGTCAGATGCCAGGGACTTGCCAGTGTTTTATGCTGCAACAAAAAAAAAAAAAAGAAAAAAAAAGGACCTGTTCCTTCCTCATCAGGAACTCTGAAAGCCGCCGACAGCATGACCATCCTTACTGACCGTAACAGGACATCTTAAACGGCTGGAAAGAGCATTTCAGCTCATTTTTGCATCGTAGTTCTACTGCTGCTGCCGACTTTCTCGAGCATGTCCCACAACATCCAACACAATTTTGTATGGCAGTCCCAATGACAATTCTTGAATTCGACAAGGCTCTAGATAGCATGAAACCGAGAAAGACACCTAGACCTGACAGCATCCCCCTGAAGACCTTCAAAATGGTGGCTTGCCTCTATAAACCAGTCTCTTCTCCCTGTTTATTCTAATGTGAGGAACCCGTAATGTACCAGCTGACACGTAAAACACCACAATTGTCAATGTCTTTAAAAAAGGCGACCGAAACATACGTGGCAATAACCCTGATATATCCTTGCTCTCCGTGACTGGTAAAATTTTTGTAAGGATTCTGTTGAATCGCCTCCAGACTTTCAGAGACAGTACTTTCTCAATCTGAGTACGGATTTCGTCCCTCCATAAGATCAACAGATGAGATTTTCCGTCCGCAGCAGCTGCAGGAGAAGTGCTGGCCACAATAGAAGTCTTTACTACTTGTGTTCTATTACCTAGAAAAGGCCCAGAGAAGCTTTACGGAAGGTCTTAAAACGCTTTGGCTGCCACGAACACTTTGTTCGAATGATTCAAGCTTTTCATGATGATATGTCTGAGCTATGCTTCACGAGACGTCAGCTGTAAACAACGTAGAAGGAGAACTTAAATACAGATATGACGGAGGGCTATTTACTCAGTCCAGACTGCACTCGGAAAGGTTCACAAGTCACACTCAGGTAACTCAACTACACTGACGACAATGTTTCTCTAGCTCACACACCCAAAGAGCTGCAACTGTCTGTAAATTGTCTCGGTAATGCATATAAACGGTTTGGCCTGGCCACCAGCCTGCTCCTGGAACGGCCTTTCCGGATTTCAGTATCTCTATTTCCATCAATATCTTTTTGGAACAAGTAGAGCACTTTCTCTGACTAGGAAATATATTATCAAGTAATTGCTCATCGGAAAAGGACGTGAAGAACCGGCTGCATACCGTACATGTTGCTTTCGGACGTCTTCTACATCGGGTCTTCCTGAATAAAGATCTTGCACTATGAACGAAACTGATGGCGTATTGAACAGTTGTTCTTTCTGCCCTGCTCTATGGTTGCGAAACCTGGACACTATATCACCGTGAACCTAAGAAACTAGAACACAATAATCAACGGAAGGTTAGATACATCACGAACATCAAATGAGGTTACTTCGTATCAGACACTACAGTTCCTGAGGGGGCAAATATGTGTAGCTTAGAAGCTACCGTTAATCGTCACCAACTCAGGTAGTTTGGGCATGTCCAGGGATGAGAAACAACAGACTTACCCGACAAATTTTGTATAGCGAAGTGAGCACAGGTAAAAGGCCCCACGGTGCTCGTCTCAAGCGTTGTAAGGACCAATTCAAGAATAGCTTTAGGAGTTTGACCATTGACCATAGTAATTTGTGGGCCGTAGCAGATGATGGTAAATATTGGCGCACAACTACTTCAGCTGCGGTCTTACATTTAGAACAGGAACGTCGGAGGCGGGAAAATGAAAAACGTTAGAGGTGCAAACTTCACCAGGCCGAGCCACGCCCTCCACGATCTATTATGTATCATACACACTGAAGAGCCAAAGAAACTGGTATACCTGTCTAATATCGTGCAGAGCCCTCGCGAGCAAGAAGAAGTGCCGCAACAGGATGTGGCATGGACTCGACTAAAGTCTGAAGTAGTGCTGCAGGGAACTGACACCATGAATCCTGCTGGGCTGCCCCTATGTCCGTAAGATTATGAGGGTGTGGAGATCTCTTCTGAACAGCACGTTGCAAGGGATCCCAGATATGCCCAATAATGCTCATGTCTGAGAAGATTGGCGGCCAGCGGAAGTTTTCCTGGAACCACTCTGTAGCAATTTAGGATGTGTAAGGTGTCGCACTGTCCTGCTGCACTTGCCCAAGTCCGTCTGCATGCACAATAGACCAGAATCGATGCAGGTGATCAGACATGGTGCTTACGTACGCCTCATCTGCCAGAGTCGTATCAGGAGTCCTATATCACTCCAACTGCACACGCCCCACACCATTACAGAGCATCCACCAGCTTCAACAGTCTCCTGCTGACATGCAGGGCCAATGGGTTCATGAGGTTGTCTTCGCACCCGTACACGTCCATATGCTCGATACAATTTGAAATGAGACTCGTCCCGGCAACATGTTTCCAGTCGTAAAAAGTCTAATGTCGATGCTGACGGGCCCAGGCGAGGCGTAAAGCTTTGTGTCGTGGAGTCATCGAGGGTACACGAGTGAGCCATCGGCTCCGAAATCCCATATCCATGATATTTCGTTGAATGATTCACACGGTGACACTTGTTGATGGCCCAGCATTGAAATCTGCATCAATTTGCGGAAGGGTTGCGCTTTTGTCCCGTTGAACGATTCTCATCAGTCCTCGTTGATCCCATTCTTGCAGGATCTCTTTCCGACCGCAGTGATGTCGGAGATTTCATGTTTTACCGGATTCGTGATATTCACGGTACACTTGTGAAACAGTCGTATGGGAAAATCCCCACTTCATCCCTACCTCTGAGATGCTGTGTCTCATCGCTCGTGCGCTGACTATAACACCGCTTTCAGACTCACTTAAATCTTGATAACCTGTCATTGCAGCAGCAGTAACCGATCTAACAACTGCGGGAGACTCTTGCTGTCTTATATAGGTGTTGCCGACTACAGCGCCGTATTCTGCCTGTTTACACATCGCTGTATTTGAATACCCATACCTACACCAGTTTCTTTGGTGCTTCAGCCTATGTGGCCACATGTTTCATGCCAATACTGGTCTACTAAGTCAAAAAAATGCTTCAAATGGCTCTTAGCACTATGGGGCTTAACATCTGAGGTCATGAGTCTCCTAGAACTCAGAACTACTTAAACCTAACTAACCTAAGGACATCACACACATCCATGCCCGAGGCAGGATTCGAACCTGCGACCGTAGTGGTAGCGTGGTTCCAAACTGTAGCGCCTAGAACCGCTCGGCCACCCTGGCCGGCTACTAAGTCACCATAGACATCTGAAATGCGACGCAATCATCGAAATGCAGGTGAAAAATGAAAACACGGGCAAGAATATCAGCCGACGACTACGATACGTGTTCATTTTATTTTTTCTGCTATTGCACATCTTTACGTCGAGTGTTAGAGTAGCAGCAGAAATAATGATCTGGTTACATAACTTACATACCGCACCACACGTAGGACGAAGAATCAAATGCTACTTTGTTCACAGTCTCAAAATCGGTATGAAATATTACCTAATGGGATTATCGACAGCATATTGGCTGAATGTGCGATTGTTTGTACAACTTCTACTTACTGTACCCCCCCCCCCCCCCGCCACTCACCCCGTATGATAAATGTTTATTACAGATGTTTATTATCCTATTCTCTGCCTAAAGGTTCTCTGACTTCAAAATAATTAACACAAATAAACATATGGAAAATATATAATGAAATAAATTAGATTAATCAACACACTTACATTATTATTCGTTTAGCGTAAATTTGAGCTTTCCATATTCCTGTTTGACCTATATGTTTAGCTCGGTACAAGATACGATGGCTTTACTTTCTAACTAACGTGGTGTGCGTGGATGTACCACGGGCAGCCCACTTGATGACGTTACTAAGCCAGCGTTTGTTGAAGGAGGACGTGGAGAGAGATGCCCTGCAAATCATGACAGCCGCGCGTGGTGGCCGACCGGTTCTAGGCACTTCAGTCCGGAACCGCGCGACTGCTACGGTCGCAGATTCGAATCTTGCCTCTGGATTGGATGTGTGTGGTGTCCTTAGGTTAGTTAGGTTTAAGAAGTTCTAAGTTCTAGGGGACTGATGACCTAAGATGTTAAGTCCCATAGAGCTCAGATACATTTGAACCAAAACATGTCAGCTCTTAATCTCTGTGTTTTCTTAATTTAAATGTTTGTGCGTTTCTGGGGAAACAACATGGGTTTCCGGGAAACAGGTCAGAATGGCCGCTGCACAAGGCTGTTGGCTTTCAACCAGCCCATGAATTCAGTCCGTATCAGTTCCATCTTCGTCCTTCCAGGTAGAGCTCTCCCCGACAGACATGCAGATCAAAAGAAAGGTTGAAGAATATTTTCTCAGAAAACGCAATACTGGTAAAACTATGTATACAGCTGATATACTAATATCTGACAAGAAATTTTCTAGAATGGTGGCTGACTAATGAATAGTAACCAATATAAGGACGTAGGCAATAGCGGAAGAAGCGGATATAGTTCTCATGGTTCTTCCCCAGACGTTAGGGAACATGTAGAAATGACTCATCTGATTCTTTCGAAGGGAATGATCCACATGCTGACAGGACACAGATTGTATCACAGTCATCTCTGTACATTCAATGGCACTTGCATTCATAGAGAAACGGGAACACCTGAACACGTAGTGGTACCTCTATCAAAGGCTCGCAGGTGATGCAAAGACAGGCTGTCTAAGATGATGATGTTTGGATTGTAGGGCGCTCAACTACGCGGTTACTAGCGCCCGTACAAATTCCCAAACTTTGCTCAATCCAATCTCGCCACTTGAATGAATCATGATGAAATGATGAGGACAACACAAACAGCCAGTCATCTCGAGGCAGGTGAATATCCCTGACCTCGACGGGGATCGCACGCGGTACCCCGAGCTCGGAAAGCGAGAACGCGACCGCGAGACCACTAGCTGCGGACGGCTGTTTAATAAATCGTAGTTTGTCTGATGTTATACGTGAGAGAGAAGCACGTGCTACTCTGAACAGACTATCAGAGACATATTCCAGCAAAGAGAGAGAGAGAGAGAGCTACAAAAGTGCACTGCTGGCCATTAAAATTGCTACACCACGAAGATGATGTGCTACAGACGCGAAATTTACCCGACAGGAAGAAGATGCTGTGATATGCAAATGATTGGCTTTTCAGAGCATTCATACAAGGTTGGCGCCGGTGGCGACACCTACAACGTGCTGACATGAGAAAAGTTTCCAACCGATTTCTCATACACAAACAGCAGTTGACCGGCGTTGCTTGGGGAAACGTTAATGTGATGTCTCGTGTAAGGAGGAGAAATGCGTACCATCACGTTTCCGACTTTGATAAAGGTCGGATTGTAGCCTATCACGATTGCGGTTTATCGTATAGCGACATTGCTGTTCGTGTTGGTCGAGATCCAATGACTCTTAGCAGAATATGGAATCGGTGGGTTCAGGACGGTAATACGGAACGCCGTGCTGGATCCCAACGGCCTCGTATCCCTAGCAGTCGAGATGATAGGTATCTTATCCGCATGGCTGTAACGGATCGTGCAGCCATCTCTCGATCCCTGAGTCAACAGATGAGGACGTTTGCAAGACAACAATCATCTGCACGAACAGTTCGACGACGTTTGCAGCATCGTGGACTATCAGCTCGGAGACCATGGCTGCGGTTACCCTTGACGCTGCATCACAGACAGAAGCGCCTGCGATGGTATACTCAACGACGTACCTGGGTGCACGAATGGCAAAACGTAATTTTTTCTGATGAATCCCGGTTCTGTTTACAGCATCATGATGGTCGCATCCGTGTTTAGCGACATCGCGATGAACGCACATTGGAAGCGTGTATTCGTAATCGCCATACTGGCGTATCACTCGGCGTGATGGTATGGTGTGCCATTGGTTACACGTCTCGGTCACCTCTTGTCCGCATTGACGGTACTTTGAACAGTGGATGTTACATTTCAGATGTGTTACGACTCGTGGCTCTACCCTTCATTCGATCCCTGCGAAGCCCTACATTTAAGCAGGATAATGCACAACCGCATGTTGCTGGTCCTGTACGGGCCTTTCTGGATACAGAAAATGTTTGACTGTTGCCCTGCCCAGCACATTCTCCAGATCTCTCACCAACTGAAAACGTCTGGTCAATGGTGGCCGAGCAACTGGCTCGTCACAATACGCCAGTCACGTCTCTTGATGAACCGCGGTATCGTATTGAAGCTGCATGGGCATCTGTTCTGGGTACTGATTTCTCAGATCTATGCACACAAATTGCATGAAAATATAATCACATGTCAGTTCAAGAATAATATATTTGCCCAATGAATACCCGTTTGTTATCTGCATTTCTTCTTGGTGTAGAAATTTTAACTGTGGAACAAGTTCTCAAATCGCTTCTAAGGTGCAGGTCATGCGTAATAATAGCAACCAATGACTTGAATTAAGTAATATCCGATTTTCCTCAAAGTAGCTGCCAAAACAGAATTACATTAAAATTATAAAACACAAATTCTGATTGTAGCAGAGTTCAGGTTATAAATCTCTGCATTTTCTCCCATGAACTGCAACCTCTTTTATGGTTTCTACGCAAACAGATTTGTGTTAAAAGCTATCAAATTTTACTAGTCTATTTTGTAACCTCAGTTCGGGCATGTAACACTTTTGATTCCCACAGACATCGTTCTTCACTACAGCTTAGATTATAATCAGTGATTTGTCCCGTGACTGCAGAGTACTTCTGGCACTATCCAAACAGAAATAAGGAAGTCTGGAGGGCGAAAGAGAAACCACATTTTTGTGAACAGTAAGATATGGTAATAACGGACACCATGTTTGAAATGCCTTTGAGAAGAAGGCATACATAAAAAAATCCCGGTGACAAACAAATATACCAACCTGACTATATCATGTTGGCCAAGGAAATCAAAATAAATTGAGCCACAGATATCCTGGCGCTGAAGTAGACAGTGATCACACACTTGTAAAGCAAGATTTAAAAAAAGATGGTAAGTAAGAACAAAATAAGGTGAGAGTTTAATAAGTTGCTAAATGAACAAACATAACGAGAACGTGCAGGAGTATACTAATACATTCATGGAAGCTAATTATAGTGAGATGGATTGAAATATCTTGAAACAAGGATCAAATCGAACTGAAGAAATACTATGTGTATTGTTGTGTCTAGACAAGGCAGCCTAGACACAATGAGAGGAAGCCGAAAGGCACGCGCTAAGCTAAAGCTGGATGGCGTGAGGTCTGAAACAGGATACGTAATGAAAGCTATAAAGAAAAGTACGTAGCTGCTGGAATACTTAACTTTAATCCATCCTTTTGGTAAATCTGGAGATTGTGGCGATACAAGTGAGACTCTTTAGATACATGCAATGTTACTAATGGCGCCTTGCTAGGTCGTAGCCATTGACTTAGCTGAAGGCTATTTAAACTATCTGCTCTGCAAATGAGCGAGGCTTCTTCAGTGTAGTCGCTAGCAAAGTCGTCCGTACAACTGGGGCGAGTGCTAGTCCGTATCTCGAGACCCGCCTTGTGGTGGCGCTCGGTATGTGATCCCTGACAGTGGCGACACGCGGGTCCGACATGTACTAATGGACGGCGGCTGATTTAAAGCTACCACCTAGTAAGTAAGGTGTCTGACGGTGACACCACATGTATTATATCACAGAAACCACTATAAGAAAATAAATACAGAAGAAAGCGAAGTGCAATACAGAACAATGCTGAATGTCGTTGTGACAGAATATAAATGTGACAAAGAAGAATGGATGAAGGAAGTTAGGCGAAGAGCAGAGAATGATGTACTGGGAGGAAGGACAGATAGAGCATATTGCGCAATAAAGCCACTGCAGCACATACTTAAACAAGAAGTACTCTGATAAAAGATACGAATGGACAATTAATTACTGATAGAGAACATATGACATACACTTCGAATGTATATCTTGAAGACTTGTACTACTATGAGGAGCCGGCCGGAGTGGCCGAGAGGTTCTAGGCGCTACAGTCTGGAACCGCGCGACCGCTACGGTCGCAGGTTCGAATCCTGCCTCGGGCATGGATGTGTGTGATGTCCGTAGGTTAGCTAGGTTTAAGTAGTTCCAAGTTCTAGGGGACTGATGACCTCAGAAGTTAAGTCCTGTAGTGCTCAGAGCCATCTGAACTACTATGAGGAAGTATTGGAAATTACAACCATCTCTAACCTGATCATATGGTGGAAGAAGATAATACAAGGCCGATAATCAGACGAGAAGAATTTGATTCAGCAGTTCAGCAGTTGAAAGACAAGAAAGCAACAGGAACAGACAACATCCCAACAGCACTTCTGAAGAGAATAAAAGATAATGTTGAGCAAAAACTTTACAACGTCGTTGTAAGAAGCTATTACAATGGATAGTCCGCCTCCATAGCATAGCGGTGGCGTTACTGCCTACCTCGCAGGAGGCCCGGGTTCGATTCCCGGCAGGGGATTGGGTGTTGTGTGTCCTTCATCATCACTGACGCACAAGTCGCCGATGTGGCGTCACCTAAAAAGCCGGCACGGTAGCTCAGCGTGTTCGGTCAGAGAGCTGCTCGCCCTCTGTAATAAAAAAACTGAGTAGAGGAATCAACGATCAACATGAACAGATGTCTTGTCACATCCGGAAAAAAAGGAAAAGAAAAGGCTTTCAATACGGCGGCCGAACTCCCTCACATGGGGCTTGCCAGCCAAAAATGCCATACGTCAGTGAGTGTTCTGACTATAGAAAATTAACGATGTTGTCGCATGCATCAAAAACATTGCTCATTGTAATTAAGAACCGGACTAAAATGAAAACTAAATTAAAATTTCTCGGCTTTCCAGCTGCATCTAGTAACGAAAATCACACGAGCATTCGACCAAGCATTTCTTGGCCATTGTCAAGTGGTATGACTGCCAGTGGGATTGCTGGTACACCCCTTATATACACCAGCTGTGACGCATCTGATGCCCGCGGCATCGCCATGTTCGGGCATATGTTGACTCGGCATCGGAAGGAACACTGCATCGTAATTCGCAATTACCGTATCGTATTTGTCCGCCGATGTCGGGAAAGCGACTTTCAAGTGAACTGTATCCCTATACGGGAATACACATAATGAATGAACGAGTAATGGATGTAGACATGTGACTGATGACATATGGAAATTTGAGTCTGACAGTGAGTCGTGCTCGTATAGCCTAATGGTAAAGCGACCGCTCGCCATAAGCGGGAAATACGGGTTCGAGTCACGTTCCGGTACGGATTTTCATAGTCGTCATTCGATTATACAGCTGATGGTTATCCATATTCGCAACTGCGAATACATTTCATGTGTAACATACAAGCTGGCGAAATGTTTGGCCAATTTCCTCGCTCCATATGTGGGACACTGTGAACATCATACTACAGAGTCAGCAGATTTTTGAAAACGAATTAACCGTCTTCGACTTAATGAGGGTGACATTATGGTCAGTTGTGATGTGGTGTCGCTGTTTACGAATGTACCTGTCAAAGACTGTTTGGACCTAGTGTCCCATTCCTTTGTAGGTGAAGTGGTCGAGCTAGCCTATTTGTTTCTTTCGATACGTCGACGACACGTTTGGCCCCATGGACGTGAGAAACTTGGCGAGTTCTTGGAACAACTCAACGGCATTAACAGTAATACCCATTTCAACATGCAGGTAGAAAAGGACGATGATTTGCCTGTCCTCGACGCTCTCGTCCACCGCAAACGAAGTGGATGCCTTGGCCACAGCGTCTATAGAAACCCCACCTGCACCGATCTGTACTTGGCACCATGGACGCGCGCGCCATCAGCCATCATCACCCGGCACAGAAGCGCAGTGCATTACATACATGGGTACTTCGTGCAGGAATGATATCTGACGCTGATAACCTTCCCCATTACCTGGGCCATCTACGCAAGGCCTTTAGGAACAAATACGCCCATCAAATAAATGAAGCGATTTGAAGCAAGAGTCACAACAAGACCATCGGCGACGAGCAGGAAAAGGAAGTTGCTTCCTTGCAGTTCTGTGATTCCTTGGTGGCGAAGATAAGTCGCCTGCTGAAACGACACAATATCAAATTGATCTTCGGCCATCCGACAAAAATCTCAATTAGTGAGACCAGTTAAAGACTCAGCAGGTCCCAGAACACCAGGGGTCTACAAGATATCTTACGAGTGTGACCACTCTTACGTTGGACAAATAATGCGTTCTGTGGAACAACGCTGGAAGGAGCATGAAAGGTTTTATCGCCTAGGAATCTGCTTTAGCTGAGCATGCTTTAGAAAACGGACACCGGATTAAATTGGATATAACATCCGTCGTGGCTCGCACAAACGGCTTCTGCGATTGTGGAACTAAAGTATCCATTGAAATAAAAATCGACGATAACACCCTAAATAGACACTGAGGCCCGCAGCTCAGCTCGGCGTGCGAGCCAACCATCACGTGGTTGAAGCGGGCATATCGAAAGCAAAGTCAACATATGGCGATGCCGCTGGCATCAGTGACGTCACAGCAGGCAGTTAGTGTACTAGTGTGTATGAGGAGCACACCAGCAGCCCACTGATAGTCATACCACTTGACAATGACCAAGGAGTGCTTTGCCGAAATCTCGTGTAATTTTAATTACTTGGCACCGCTGTAAACCCGAGAATGTTTTATTCAATGTTATCGCCGCGAGACTCTGCATTCCTACAAAACGAAAATTGAACAAAATTCATCTCAGGATGAGTTCAGTGTTACATCTGGAAAGGGTAGTAACAAGTTCTTCTAGCAATAAGAACTAATCTCGAAAGAAGACTGAGTATCAACAGGGAGACATATATAATATTCGTGGGTATAGAGAAAACTTTTGATAATACGAACTGGAAATAACTACTTAAGACCATGAAAAATACAGGAGGGACAAATGACTCATTCTGACTCATGCTGTACAAAGACCAAAAACGTAGAGACAAACGTTAATGGAAATGTAAAACTGCTTCCATTAGAAGAGGAGTGACACTAGGTTGCGCACTATCCGCTGACTCATTCAACATGTTCGTTGCGGAGGCCATAATCAAACGCAAGCAAAAGACGAAAGGCAGCAAAATCAGTGGAAAGCAAATCCATTCTATAGTATTTGCAGATGACATTGCATTAACTGCAGATTCGGAGAAGGAACTAAGTAATGAGATATTTATGATACAGTAGTGCCTGTATTATTCCGAATTACGACACAAAGTTCCTTGGTACATGAATGCATGTCCAAAGAAACTTTGGATCGTAATTCGAATCAATTCAGGCACTGCAATATCGTAATTATCTGCCGTCACCGGGCAAGCGACTTTCAAGTAAAATGTCTCCCCTGCATGGGAACATACACATATCAAAAAAAGTTTTACATCAACCCGGTTCCCAGAACTCCTGAAGATGGACGTTGACTGTGGATATTGTATCAGAGACACAGTCCCTTTGACTTCAGAGATGTCACTAAACCCTCCCAAAGATGTAAGCAACCACGCATGAGCAGCGCCTATTAGACGGAGGGGGTTAGACAGCCCATCAGTTGGAGGCACACGGCTCGTGTTGTCTGTAGTTCAACTAAGCGTAGACGATCAACACCGTTGTTTGATCGCGTTCGCATTGTTATTTTGTGCCAGGAAGGACTCTCAATAAGGGAAGTGTCTAGGCTTCTCGGAGTGAACCAAAGCGATGTTGTTCGGACATGGAGGAGATACAGAGAGACAGGAACTATCGATGACATGCCTCGCTTACGCCGCCCAAGGGCTACTGCTGCAGTGGATGACGGCTACCTACGGATTATGGCTCGGAGGAACCCAGACAGCAAGGTCACCATGTTGAATAATGCTTTCCGTGCAGTCACAGGACGTCGTGTTAAGACTCAAACTGTGCTCATTAGGCTGCACGATGCGCAACTTCACTCCCGACATCCAAGGCGAGGTCCATCTTTGCGACCGCGATACCATGCAGCGCGGTACAGATGGGCCCAACGACATTCTGAATCTTGCAGTCACAGGACGTCGTGTTAAGACTCAAACTGTGCTCATTAGGCTGCATGATGCGCAACTTCACTCCCGACATCCAAGGCGAGGTCCATCTTTGCGACCGCGATACCATGCAGCGCGGTACAGATGGGCCCAACGACATTCCGAATGGGCCACTCAGGATTGGCATCACATTCTCTTCACCGATGAGTGTCGCATATGCCTTCAACCAGTCAATCGTCGGAGACGTGTTTGGGGGCAACCTGGTCAGGCTGAAAGCCTTAGACACACTGTTCAGAGAGTACAGCAAGGTGGATGTTCCCTGTTGTGTTGGGGTGGCATTATGTGTGGCCGACGTACGCCGCTGGTGGTCATGGAAATGGCCGTAACGGCTGTACGATACGTGAATGCCATCTTCCGACCGATAGTGCAACCATATCGGCAGCATACTGGCGAGGCATTTGTGTTCATGGACGACAATTCGCGCCTCCATCTTGCACATCTTGTGAATGACTTCCATCAGGATAACGACAACGCTCGACTAGAGTGGCCACGATGTTCTTCAGACATGAACCGTATCGAACATGCCTGGGATAGATTGAAAAAGGCTGATTATGGACGGCGTGACCCACCAATCACTCTGAGGGATCTGCACCGAATCGCCTTTGAGGAGTGGGACAATGTGGACCAACAGTGCCTTGATGAACTTGTGGATAGTACGCCATGACGAATACAGGCATGCATCAATACAAGAGGACGTGCCACTAGGTATTAGAGGTACCGGTGTGTACAACAATGTGGACCACCACCTCTGAAGGTCTGGCTCTATGGTGGTACAGTATGCAATGTGTGGTTTTCATAAGCAGTAAAAAGGGTGGAAGTGATGTTTATGTTGACCTCAATTCCAATTTTCTGTACAGGTTCCGGAACTCTCGGAACAGATGTGATGCAAAACTTTTTTTAGATGTGTGTACATAATGGACGTACCAGTACAAGTTGTAGACACATGGTTGACGACATATGGACGTTCGAGTCTTCCAGGATTCGTGCTCTAATAGTCAAATGGTGAGACGGCCGCTCGCGATAAACGGGAACTTCGGCTTCGAGCCCCGGTTCGGCTCAATTTTTTATAGATGTCATTCCATTATATAACTGATGGTAGTCCATATTCGGAACTGTGAATACATTTCTTGTGGGTCTAAGAAAAATGCTGCGACGTTTTCCATTACCACTAAAAGTACCAAACTTATGATCAAGACGTATGAAGCCATAGCAGTGGCAGTTAAAAAATCCAATAAAGAAACAAACAAACATCAAAATAGATTATGAAACCATAAAACAATGCAGTCGGTTATGATAGAATGTGATGTCTCTCAAGAGAACAGATACACCATAAAAATCAGTAGGAGAACTGCCCCTGCTAAAACGACCTTCAGTGACAAAAAACAACTTCTGACTAACAGGCACACATGTATTAAAATTAACAAAGAATTAATCAAGATGTTTGTCTGGAGTGTTTTGTTACATGGCTGTGAAAATTGGTCCTAATAATTCATAATATACAACACTTGGAGGGAATGGAAATATTGACGTGCAAATATATTCTCAAAATAAACTGAACAGAGAAAAAATTGAGCTAGAGGGTCTCAGGGAAGAAACCGGACGGGGGAATTGATCTCTACCATAGAAAAAAATTCTTGAGCAAAAGTTAGAATTTAGGAAAGAAAGAAAGGCCGCGGAAGAATCATCTAGATTCTGTGATGGACTTAAATTCAGACACTACGCTGTCTTCAAGCGCTCAGCAGAGGATAGAAGACGAAGAAGAAGAAGAAGAAGAAAAAGACGAAGAAGGAGAAGATGATGGTGGTGGTGGTGGTGGTAGTGACTTTGGTTATTTCCCCTCTCAGTGCAACTAGAACAGAAACATCAGGGAAAACGTTGTTGAGTTAAAAACTGTAACTGAGAAGTCGCACCAGGCTAAAGTTCAGCCTTAGAAATTCCGTTTAGTGGACATTGTGGTGCGAGGTTAACGTTGCATTCCAGATGAGTCGACGCGCTTTGATAGTGAGCCCCTTACCCTATTAGTTTCTTCATACTCACAACGACCAACGTTCTTATTTCGCGCAACTGAACTACATCTTTCTTGTTCATCGTCATAAACGTGCAACTACACCAAACAATTATGAAGATTCTGACTTTCAGCTGACGATTTACCCACCGACGGCAATTGGACTAGAAGAGCCAACGCAACTCTACCGAGGTGGCGAGAATATCAGGCGTTGCAGCTCTTGTGGTCGACTAGTTCATCGCACATCCAAGTTTCGGCATCGTCGCTACAAATCCCAAAGCTACCGCAGATCACCGTTAACACCAGCCGTCCTCCCTTGTTTCACCAACTGTGCGGTCAGTCGACAGATAAAGGAGTGATGTCAGCTCATGTTTATTCACAATAACCGATAAAAAAGTGAATTTACGTATATATTTTTTTGTTAAATGTACCCCATACCGAGATTTGTTCCACTTTCTTTGCCCAGAGTTCTGTGTATTTGCACTGAGGAAAACGGAAAATTGAAAGTGTTACACCACGAACATTTTGACCCAACGTTTCCATACTGGCCGTCCAGTATTTACGTGTCTGTGGGACATATCGATTACAATTTCGACCTCATAGGAGCATAATTTCGTTAATTTCAGTACAGAAAAAAAACTTCTCTTTCGTATAAAAAATGTTGTGAGTGCAAGAAGTCTATTTGGTGTGTCTAACTTTACTGAAACGTTTCAGGTAGAGATCACAACACAGGATGCATAGAGGACGACACGCTCAGCTAACTTTCGGACTACATCATGAGAAGATTGTAGTATTGTATTACTGGCTCTGACGAATAGACGGATGACAACTGTTGAAATCAGAGCATTAATTAAAGGCAGAAGACCATCAGGAGCCGTCTGGAACAGATTACTAACAGCTGGGATCAGATCTCTAGTTCTTATGTGTCTCTAACCCTTGACACCATATCAGAGACAATCGACACTTACATTGTCTAGAGCGGGAGTCAAATGGGGCATAGAGGGACATTCTGTGGTGTTCAGCAATGCGTCTCACTTTTCTTTGGGCTGTCAATAAGACGCCAATATGTCCGTAGACGATCTGGTGAGAGATCACAAGAAATGGCGATTCTTGAGACCCATACCCCACAGTCTTCTAAAATCAGGGTGTGGATATCTGTTGAATGACAATAGGACTGATTTTTTAATAACTGAAGGAAGGTTACATGTTCACCAGTACGTGGCAAGAATGTATACCCATTGGCATATTCTTTATGGCCAGGGAACCAAACGGCATATTCCAGAAGGATAATAGGAGACCCCAAATCGCAGTTCTCTCGATAAAAGTCTTGAAAAACGTATGGATCCTCAAATGGTCTGCGTGGTTTTCTGATTAGTCATTCTTACAGAGTGTCTGGGATGCAATGGAATGAAATATACTCTCATAGCAGCCTCCATCTAGTAAACTTCAGGAACTGACACAGCACGTGTTTCAGGCATGGCAAGAAATTGCTCACGATGACAATCGGAAGATGTTTGCTTCCATGCCTCAACGAATACAAGAGTGTTTTCGTGCCCGTGGAGGTCACACCTCATACTGATGTTGATTAAATTTCAGTCTCTTAAAGGAGGAAAAGAAAATGAAAAGAAATTTCAAGATGTGTTAGATGACGATCAGTTTGGCTTTAGGAAAAGAAAAAGCACCAGAGAGACAGTTCTGACGTTGCGGATGATAATGGAACCAAGAATAAAGAAAAATCAAGAAACCCTTATAGGATCTGTAGACCTGGAAAATGGTGCAAGATGTTCGAAATAATGAGGAGTAAGCTTGCAAAGAAGCGCTATGAGTTTCAATGGTCTCAAGTATGGTGAATCGTATTTATAACTGCAGAAATTGCAGGCCATTCCATTCAACTGCCTTCTGACGCCTTGAGGAAGGTGGGCGCTGTACGCTTTTGCATTGCCGTTTTGAAAGACGAATTCATCACGAAAATGTTGCCTGTTACGCTGGACATGAGGTGGTAGGATCCTGCCCCAATACTTCATATCCTTCAAATTACCCTCAATAGCGATGAGTGGCTTCCGACTCCGTACGTCTTACCGCTCAGAACACGACTGACCAACCTTCATGCAGAACCTGAGGGACAGGCATTGATATCTGTCCGCCTCCAGTCATCACTGACGATCATCCGGCGCCATACAAATACCGTACTCGTCGGTCAAGAGAACTCGACGTCACTATTCCAGTTTCCATTCGAGATTTTCTCGTGCCCAACTACTTCGTGTATCACGGTGTTGGGGAGCTTGTGCTATTCCTCGTAAAAGACGTTTATGGGCAAAACAGACTGTGTGGAGTCGCAATTTGTACGCAGTGGTCATCAGTGATCAGTAATACGCAGAATTTTAATATTTTGGGTCTGAAGATAGCGGCTTAACTATAGGATGACGTAGCTGTGACGTACACCAGTTTGCTGACCATCTGCCTTCCGTGAAGTGTCAATGAGCGCATGAACTTAAGCGTGATGTGATCCTTCGCAGCACATTGACAAGCCTAACAGTGTTCACCAGCCCCACTGTCCCGTTCACGAGTGGAGGCACATTGCCAGCTACAGAGAAAGCTGACTTCTGACTGACCTCTACCTCAGTGACACAGCTGGTCGTACGTTGTGCTTTCCTAGAGTCAAGACAGCACTGAGAAAGACTTCCCTCTGTGAAAAAAAACCACACAAACTATGAAAACCGTTAGGTTGATTCAGAACTGTTTTCATGTAATTTATTGGAACTAGCTTCTTGAGGTGCCAAGGGTCAGGAAATGCTGGAGTGACTTAATCTAACACGCGCGGCCGGTATAGTCCGTAGCGTCGCTGCTGCTCATGTGCACTGCTGAGTCTTTTCCCTTTTTATCTTTAGATGTGTAGGAAGTAGGTAACACCACAGAAATCGCCACTAGTGACACGAACTCAAAGCAGAAAACTCTTGCAAAAAATAGAAACAAGAAGGTCTTACTATATTTTTTCAAAAGGTTTATGTCTTGAGCAGAAAAAAGTACGTCAGTTAATTGTACTAATGACATTCTTCTAACTTCTGGTATGGATGCATTGCTGAACATGACAATGCTCCATATTACACATTTCAGACGAAAAGTATCCGGACACACCTAGGTAATGTGGGACTGAGCATTAGATGGCACGAGAGGAGGACACACCAATATAAACTGTAAAGAAATGGGACGGAAATCGGTGGAAGTAATGTAGTACATGTACTCACAAACAAATGATTACTGTTTCAAAAACGTTGGACGCTTTATTCAGCAAAAAGACCTTCAGAAACTGAGCATGTCAGTAACGCGTTGGTCCACATCTGGGCCTTATGAAAGCAGTTATTCGTCTTGGCATTGACTAACAGAATTGTTGAATGTCCTCCTGAGGGATATCGCGACAAATTATGTACAACTGGTGCGTTACAGCGCCAAAACCCCGAGCTGGGTTGGAGGGCATTGCCCATAATGCTCCAGACTTTCTTAACTGGTGGAGAGATTTGGCGACCTTGCCGGCAAAGGTAAGGTTTGGCAAGCGTGAAGACAGGGAGTAGAAACTCTCACCGTGTGTGGGCATTAGCTTACTGAGACGTAAGCCCAGGTTCTCTTGTAATGTAGAGAAACAAAACGGGGCGTACTATATCGTCGACGTACCGCTTTGTTCTAAGAGTGCTACAGATGACAACTGAAGATCTCAAGCTGTGAAATGAATGGCACACCGGAGCATCACTCACGGTTGTCGGACAGCACGGTGGGCGACAATCTGATTGGTATCTCACCACTGTCCGTGGCGTCTCCAGACACGTCTCCGGTCTGTAATCTCATTGACTGGAGTAGAGTTGTCTTCAGTGATGAGTCCCGCTTCGAACGGAGTCTTGATGACCTGCGAAGACGTGTTTGGAGATGTCCCAGCTGCAGTGACCAGCGGGATACCGACCTGACTGTCGCCCGCCTTACAGCCTGACAACCAGGGATGATGGTCTCTTCATAGCAGGACCCCTTCGGTTGTCACCCGTGGCAGTCTTAAGCACAGCGGTACGTCGACGATATTCTACCCCCCGTTTTGTTGCTCCTCATGGCAGGTGAACATGGGCTTACATTTGAGCAGGCTAACGCCCGCCAGCACGTGGCGAGAGTTTCTACTACTCGTCTTTATACTTACCGAACCGTACTAAATTCCGTCCCATTCGGATAATTCCTTCAAGTTGTGTCGTTTTTCAGTCTTAGAGTGTAAAATGAGGCGGGGACTATTGTATTGTCAATAGAGAAGCACTAACAGCAGAATGGGTTGGTCAGGAGAGTTCAGTGACTTCGAACATCGACTACTCATTGAATGTGACTTGAGTAACGAATCAATCGGGGACATTTCGTACATGCTAAAGCTGCCCATCTCGATGTACTGTGAAGTTGAAAGTTAGGGAACAGGCAGAACTAAACCGGAACCAGGTAGACTTAATTCACTGACGGACCGTGATCGTTAAGCTTTATGGAAGGTAGTTGTAAAAAAAAAAAAAAAAAAAAAAAAAAAAAAAAAACCTAATCAACTAATGCAGTCAGTGGAAGAAATCACTCGTCAGTCCAAAAATGCTACCACCAGTCAAACTGGCACAGTGACTGTTTGTTAGGAGTTAAAAAGAATGTGGTACAATGGTCAGGCAGCTTCTCATAAGCCAGTCATTCCTGTAATTAATGCCAAGCGGTGTCTGAGTGTTAAGAGTGATGTCACTGGACAATGGATGGTGGGAAATCAGTAATTTGATGTCACGAATCACGCTGTATGCGAGAACCCGACGAAAGGGTTTGGGTTTGCGAATGCCTAGAGAACCTTACCTGATGTGTGGTGTGAGAGTGAAGTATGGAGGATTTCATGTTACGGTGTGGGACTGTTTTTCGTGGTTATGGGATTGGTCTCCCTTTTGGGCCCAAGAAAAACGTAAATGCTTAAGGATATGAAATCATTTAACAGCACTGTGTACTGCGTACAGTATTGGAACCGTTCGGAGGCGATGCTTGTTGGTATCAGCATGACAATGCACCCTGTAATAAAGCAGCATCTGTGAAACAATGGTTTCTGGACTACAACCTTCCCGAAATGGACTGCTCTGCCTATAGTTCCGAGATCACTGGAACTGCGGGAAGTTCCACGGGACTGGAAGAAGGCCCAGGTCATATCAATCTATAAAAAGGATAGAAAATCTGATGCACACAATTACCGGCCAATTTCACTGCCATCGATTTGTTGTAGAATCATGAAACATATACTCCTGGAAATTGAAATAAGAACACCGTGAATTCATTGTCCCAGGAAGGGGAAACTTTATTGACACATTCCTGGGGTCAGATACATCACATGATCACACTGACAGAACCACAGGCACATAGACACAGGCAACAGAGCATGCACAATGTCGGCACTAGTACAGTGTATATCCACCTTTCGCAGCAATGCAGGCTGCTATTCTCCCATGGAGACGATCGTAGAGATGCTGGATGTAGTCCTGTGGAACGGCTTGCCATGCCATTTCCACCTGGCGCCTCAGTTGGACCAGCGTTCGTGCTGGACGTGCAGACCGCGTGAGACGACGCTTCTTCCAGTCCCAAACATGCTCAATGGGGGACAGATCCGGAGATCTTGCTGGCCAGGGTAGTTGACTTACACCTTCTAGAGCACCTTGGGTGGCACGGGATACATGCGGACGTGCATTGTCCTGTTGGAACAGCAAGTTCCCTTGCCGGTCTAGGAATGGTAGAACGATGGGTTCGATGACGGTTTGGATGTACCGTGCACTATTCAGTGTCCCCTCGACGATCACCAGTGGTGTACGGCCAGTGTAGGAGATCGCTCCCCACACCATGATGCCTGGTGTTGGCCCTGTGTGCCTCGGTCGTATGCAGTCCTGATTGTGGCGCTCACCTGCACGGCGCCAAACACGCATACGACCATCATTGGCACCAAGGCAGAAGCGACTCTCATCGCTCAAGCCGACACGTCTCCATTCGTACCTCCATTCACGCCTGTCGCGACACCACTGGAGGCGGGCTGCACGATGTTGGGGCGTGAGCGCAAGACGGCCTAACGGTGTGCGGGACCGTAGCCCAGCTTCATGGAGACGGTTGCGAATGGTCCTCGCCGATACCCCATGCTACCAGTGTTAAAGACTGCGATGGAGCTCCGTATGCCACGGCAAACTGGCTGACACTGACGGCGGCGGTGCACAAATGCTGCGCAGCTAGCGCCATTCGACGGCCAACACCGCGGTTCCTGGTGTGTCCGCTGTGCCGTGCGTGTGATCATTGCTTGTACAGCCCTCTCGCAGTGTCCGGAGCAAGTATGGTGGGTCTGACACACCGGTGTCAATGTGTTCTTTTTTCCATTTCCAGGAGTGTATTTTGTGTTCAGACAGAATGACTTTTCTAGACTCTGAGAAGCTCATCTGCAGAAACCAGTACGGTTTTAGAAAACAGCGGTCATGCGAGACACAGCTGGTCATCTTTCGCATGATATACAACAGGCTCTAGGTACCGGCTCCCAGGTTGATGCCATATTTATCGACTTTCGAAAGGCTTTCGACTCAGTTCCACACTGTCGCTTGCTACAAAAAATGCGCGCTTACGGTCTATCCGATCACATATGCGATAGGACTGATTGCCGATGATTCTGCAGTCTACAGGAAAGCAGTTTCATACGAAAGTTGTGAACAAATCAATGAAGATTTGCAGAAAATAAATGCGTGGTGTAATGACTGGTAGTTATCTCTCAATAGTAGTAAGTGTAACCTACTGCGTATAACTAGGCGAAAATCCCCATTAATGTACGGGTACAAAATAAATGCCCAGTCTTTGGAAGCGGTAACGTCCGTCAAGTATCTGGGTATGACTATTCGAAATGATCTCAAACGAAATGATCAGATTGCATAAGTAACGGATAAGGCGAAATCTAGATTGCGGTTTATTGGAAGAATCTTGTAGTGATGCAGTCCTTCAACAAAGGAAATAGCTTACAATACGTTACTTCGTCCAGCCTTGGAGTATTGTTCGTCTGTATGGGACGCTTACCAGTTGGGTCTGATTCAAGAGATTGAGAAGGTCCAAAGAAGAGCTGCAAGATTCGTGATTGGTACGTTTAGCCATCGCGAGAGCGTTACAAATTTCATAGAGAGTTTGAAGTGGGACACACTTGCAGATAGACGGCCCGCTAAAAGGAAGGGGCTGCTCACTAAATTCCGAAATCCAATCTTCACCGAGGATGTAGAGCATATATTATTACCACCAGCTTTCAAATCGCGCAATGATCACCATTCAAAGATAAGAGCTCGTACTGAGGCGTTCAGACAGTCGTTTTTGCCTCTCGCGATCCGCGAGTGGAACAGAAGGGAGGAAATATGACTTTGGCGCGAATTGTGCCCTCCGCCACACACCGCCTGGTGGCTAGCGGAGTATATATGTAGATGTAGATGTAGGCTTGAAGCTAATGGGACACCAATGGAATGAGTTAAAACGTTCCTTTTGCTCCAGGCCCCAGTGTCCAACATCACTACGTTTTCTAGTGTTGGACCTTGGGGAACAGAGGACTGCCATTCCTTACAGACGTTGACTCACTTCACTGAAAGTGTCCCCAGCAGAGCTGAAGCCGTTATAAGGACGAAGGGCGGACACACCCCGTAATGACCCCTAATAATACTTTCGGTCCGTTAGTGTTTATCAGCAACAAATATCTGCAAGTCTTTAGTTGAAAACTTCCATATGCCTGAAATTAGACTGAATAAAACCTAAGTTCTCTGCTGATTCTACACAAGGATTTTCTAACTGTTTACTAGATGATAGCTTACACCGTTTGAGATATCACAGATTATTCCCCTTAACATCTGATCTATCTTGCGTCCGGTTTGTTTATTTCGAAGTTCATTTTACACCTTATCAGCTGTAACCTGTTATGTGAACCAATATCTGTACGTTATGCAGTCTAAAACCGGTTTTGTTTTTAGTGAGAATCTAATAGTAAGTACGAAAAATTTTAACACGTCCTGTTTTACGCAGCCATGGGATATAAATTGAGCTAATAGCATGCGAACAAGTACGAACTACAATAATTGTTTCTTATCTTGGTACTAACAGAAATTACAATTTTTAATTTATGAAATCGTTCTCATAATCGTTGGCTTCAGCAGTGAGTCCCATAAGTAACAAACCACTGCTTTTTACTCAAAGAAATAATAAATATATGCAGTGTTAGCTGTTTGCGTGTATTAAGAACCTGACTGAAAAAATAAATATTTTTTTCTTTTTTGCTTTGAACAAGGATTTATTATATGAATTTATTGTATGAATTTATTTGCATTCCTTAATAAGAGAGTTATGTTTTCAAGGAAAGAAAAAATTCTTTCACAGTGACCTTATATTTCTTTATACCGTCTAGTCTTTCTCCTAAGACACAAGAAAGCTCCTGACACTGTGTATCTGGTATGTAGCGCACTACCTTACGAATGAAAATGATTAATTTTGAAAATTTGCAGCTCATTTTGCACGAATTACTTGACAGCACAAACAAGTCGAATATATTCAACATAATTCCAATCTGAAAGTTTTCACATCGTGAACTTTGATGCACTTTTTGATACACTCATCATAACTTGATTATTTACTTGTATAATATCATATTCATCATTTAAATGTGCCTGAAATCATTTTCGCGATTACATTCTGCCAGTCTGAAGGATTCGCTCAGTAGTGGCAATTTTAAAACTCACGAAAGCTCGCACTTAGAGCAAGCAGTGACTCCAACCTACAACATCCACGGAACGAAACACAACAGTTTGTAAATATGTGTTATTTACTATAAGGAAGACAGCATTTCCCTCAAGTAGGAAACCATCAGTCAAGCAAATCATGAGTTATTTACAAAAACTCAAGGAGCTGTGTAGACAAATAGTTCTTTAGTGATCTTAATAAATCAACAAGTAGGTCAATTTTCCTTGACAGTTGGATTAAGACTTAGAAGTGAAAAAGTAAACATCAAATTATTTTGAGATACTTTTTGCGTAACAAAAGTGAAGGTATTATCCCTTCAGTATGATTTCCTTGCTGACAATTTCCTTGTGCGTTTAAAGATATTGCAAAACATCGTTAACTATTTAAAGTACCTGTCAAGTTATGTGTATTACAACTTCAGTCAAATTTGCTTCTAGCTTCTACGGTAAACGAAGACCGTATCACGGTTTTGCTGCTGCAACAAGTTATGTGTATTACAACTTCAGTCAAATTTGCTTCTAGCTTCTACGGTAAACGAAGACCGTATCACGGTTTTGCTGCTGCAACCTAGAAGTGAGACTGATTTGATGCACCAAATAGAAAGTCTACCTATGACCTTTGGCATCTATATTTCTGCGAAAGAAACGATCTGAAGCGACGCAAAGATAAATTAATACTGAATGGGAGAAGTGCGTTCTGTCGGCCAGACTTTGGGCTGCGAGTGTGGCTTACCTGCAGAGCGGCGCGAGCAAGGCGTCTGGCCGCGGCTGCTGCTGCCTGCGGACTCCACCCCTTCGCCGGCGCTGCCGCGCCCTCAGTAGCCGTCCGCACCGGCCGTAACCATGGAGACAGCCTACTGCTCCCCCCACGCTCTCCTCTCCGGCCGAGGCCAGGCGCTTGCGCCTCGTGCCAGCCATAACAGAAGTACTGATTGCTCTCGTTCGTCCCTCCGACACCTCCCGCCCCAGTGAAAAATTGTAGGAACCGGGAGCACCATTAGGCTGTAACAAGCCTAGAGCAGAGCAGTGATAGAACAGTATCAGGTTCTAGATACTTCTGCCGGTTCACATGATAGCTGTTGCTCCCCAAACATAACTGCTGGCAACCTTACTTTCGTAGTGTAACTAATCCATATAATCAGGCTTTGGTAAGGTATGTCACTACTAAATATTTTTTTCTGGGGATTGACACCAATTAACTGCGTTGCTGTCATACGTTTCCGAAATAACACCGAAAACGATATTTTGTGTATAGAAGTCTATTTGTACGAAGTTCTTTCTGAGTGGTGAAGGAGGATACTTAGCGTGGAAGTATGTAATACACATGGTGGTCCATTGATCGTGACTGGGACAAATATTTCACGAAATGAGCGTCAAACGAAAAAACTACAAAGTACGAAACTTGTCTAGCTTGAAGGGGGAAACCAGATGGAGCTATGGTTGGCCCTCTAGATGGCAGCTCAAACGGATATCAACTGCGTTTGATAAAATAGGAACCCCCATTTTTTATTAAATATTCGTGTAGTACGCAAAGAAATATGAATGTTTTAGTTGGACCACTTTTTTCGCTTTTTGATAGATGGGGCTGTAATAGTCACAAACATACGGCTCACAATTTTAGACGAACAGTTGGTAACAGGTAGGTTTTTTAAATTAAAATACAGAACATAGGTACGTTTGAACATTTCCTTTCGGTTGTTCCAATGTGATACATGTACCTTTGTGAAATTATCATTCCTGAGAACGCATGCTGTTACAGCGTGATTACCTGTAAATACCACATTAATGCAATAAATGCTCAAAATGATGTCCGTCAGCCTCAATGCATTTGGTAATACGTGTAACGACATTCATTTCAATAGCCAGTAGTTCGCCTTCTTTAATGTTCGCACATGCATTGACAATGCGCTGACGCATGTTGTCAGGCGTTGTCGGTGGATCACGACAGCAAATATCCTTCAAATTTCCCCACAGAAAGAAATCCGAGGACGTCAAATCCGGTGAACGTGCAGGCCATGGTATGGTGTTTCGACGACCAGTCCACCTGTCATGAAATATGATATTCAATACCGCTTCAAGCGCACGCGAGCTATGTGCCGGACATCCATCATGTTGGAAGTACATCACCATTCTGTCATGCAGTGAAACATCTTGTAGTAACATCGGTAGAACATTACGTGGGAAATCAGCATACATTGCACCGTTTAGATTGCCATCGATAAAATGGGGGCCAATTATCCTTCCTCCCTTATTGCCGCACCATACATTAACCCGCCAAGGCAGCTGATGTCCCGCTTGTCGCAACCATCGTGGATTTTCCGTTGCCCAGTAGTGTATATTATGTCTGTTTACGTTACCGCTGTTGGTGAATGACGCTTCGTCGCTAAATAGAACGCGTGCAGAAAACCTGTCATCGTCCCGTAATTTCTCTTGTGCCCAGTGGCACAAATGTACACGACGTTCGAAGTCGTCGCCATGCAATTCCTGGTGCATAGAAATATGGTACGAGTCAAATCGATGTTGTGTAGCATTCTCAACATCGACGTTTTTGAGATTCCCGATTCTCGAGCAATTTGTCTGCTATTAATGTGCGGATTAGCCGCGAAAGCAGTTAAAACACCTACTTGGGCATCATCATTTGTTGCAGGTCGTGGTTGACGTTTCACATGTGGCTGAACACTTCCTGCTTCCTTAAATAACGTAACTATCCCGCGAAGGTCCGGACACTTGGATGATGTCGTCCAGGATACCGAGCAGCATACATAGCACACACCCGTGGGCATTTTGGTCACAATAGCCATACATCAATACGATGTCGACCTTTACGCAATTGGTCAACGGTACATTTTAACACGAGTAATGTATCACGAAGCAAATACCGTCCGCACTGGCGGAATGTTACGCGATACCACGTACTTATACGTTTGTGACTATTACAGCGCCATCTATCACAAAGCGAAAAAAGTGGTCCAACTAAAACATTCATATTTATTTACGTACTACACGAATATGTAATAAAAATGGAGGTTCCTATTTAAAAAAAACGCTGTTGATATCCGTTTGACCCATGGCAGCGCCATCTAGCGGGCCAACCATAGCGCCATCTGGTTTCCCCCTTCAAGCTAGATGAGTTTCGTTCTTTCTAGTTTTTTCGCTTGATATTTATTTCGTGAGATATCTGGCCCGGTCACTATCAGTGATGTGTACCCAATGGAACCCCATACTATCTCGCCGGATGATACGCCAGTATGGCGATGACGGATACACGCTTCCAATGTGCGTTCACCGCGATGTCGCCAAACACGGATGCGACCATCATGATGCTGTAAACAGAACCTGGAGTCATCCGAGAAAATGACGTTTTGCCATTCGTGCACCCAGGTTCGTCGTAGAGTACACAATCGCAGGCGCTCCTGGCTGTGATGCTGCGTCTAGGGTAACCGCATTATGGTCTCCGAGCTGATAGTCGATGCTGCTGCAAATGTCGTCGAACTGTCCGTGCAGATGGTTGTTGTCTTGCAAACTTCCCCATCTGTTGAGTCAGGGATTGAGACGTGGCGGTACGATCCGTTACAGCCATGCGGATAACACGCCTGTCATCTCGACTCCGCCGGACAGTGTGGCCGTGCAGTTCTAGGGGCGACAATCTGGAACCGCGTCACCGCTACGGTCGCAGGTTCGAATGTGTGTGATGTCCTTAGGTTAGTTCGGTTTAAGTAGTTCTAAGTTCTAGGGGACTGATGACCACAGATGTTAAGTCCCATAGTGCTCAGAGCCATTTATTTATTTTTTTCCTCATGTCAGCACGTTGTAGGTGTCGCCACCGGCGCCAACCTTGTGTGAATGCTAATCGTTTGCATATCACAGCATCTTCTTCCTGTCGGTTAAATTTCGCGTCTGTACCACGTCATCTTCGTGGTGTAGCAATTTTAATGACCAGTAGTGCATAAGTGACATACGCTCCAGTATTACGGGTAACTCTAAAATATTTCTTTTTGCTGATTACACTAGCTTGGTAGTAAAGGATGTTGTGTGCAACATTGGGTCGGTTTCAAATAGTGCACTACATGACCGAAGTTCATGGCTTGTTCAAATTTCTGGGTGTTCAGATAGATAGTAAGCTGTCGTGGAAAGCCCACTTTCTGGATCTTGTTCAAAGACTTAATACTGCCATTTTTACTATTCGAATGGTATCAGAAGTGAGTGATCGTTCGACACGAAAATTAGAGTACTTTGCTTATTTTCATTCGTTTATGTCGTATGGTAATATATTTTGGGGTAACTCTTCCCATTCTAAAAGGAAATTTTTGGCTCAGAAACGGGCGGTTCAGGCAGTAAGTGGTGTAAGTTCACGAACCTTTTGTCGACCATTCTTCATGAGTCTGGGTATTTTAACATTGGCCTCTCAGTATATATATACTCCTTACTGTCATTTCTTTTAACAATATTAGCTTATTCCCAAGAATAAGCAGCTTTCATTCGGTTAATACTCGGCAGAAATCAAACGTGCATTCGGATCGGACTTCCATAACTATTGTGCAAAAAGGTGTGCAGTATACTGCTGCATCCATTTTCAATAAACTACCACTCGAATTCAAAAATCTTAGCAACAATCCACGCGCTTTCAAATCGAAACTGAAGAGTTTCCTCATGGGTCACGCCTTCTATTCTGTCGAGGAGTTCCTTGAAAAATTAAGCTGATTCTTATTGTATTGATGATTGCGTTTACTTAAACTTATGGACTGGCCTTTGTCGGGTTCACGAACATTTATTTTTATCTGTTATTACTTTTATGTTGTAATTTAATGTACTGACACGTTCCATGACCTTGGAGATTTGCTCCTCAATTTGGTCCTACGGAACTTGACGTGTAAATAAATAAATAAATAACAAGACATGTATCCACTGACAACAATTTTGTAGACTCTTCGTCAGTAAGTTGGGAATTTTAAACTCTCCGCCATGTAATGCAATTTCACTAAGTAAATTCGTCTTAAAGAGTCCCTCACAACCTGAAAAGAATAGTGATGTCCACAGCTTCAACACTAAAAGAACTGAAGACTTTGATCAGGTGTTACTACAGCTGTCACTGTCTTATAAAGGAACCTAACAGTGAGCCACAAAAATCATAATTTGCTCGCTCTCTGGCATGTGAGTCTGACAAATAGCAAAGCAAATTCTACAACCAAAATAAAATTATTCCTTATGGGCAGTTGGTTTAATTATACATTGCTTGCAAGTATAGCTTTAAAAGAGCTGAATTGTAGCGTATTACTCGTTAAATGAGCAGTATTTAAGAGTAATATGGTCAGTCTTCTTAAATTTATGCTGCTCTGCTGATTAGTAATCTGTAAACGGTCAGCAAGTAGTCATATTCACAAACAGTGTGTACACTGAGTCGTTCCTCACCGTTTGTACAAAAAATTGTGCAAACCTTCTGTTGGCATATCTGTAGTTTATATTCGTATTAATTCTATAAGTTTCTCGTCCACGTGACATTCTGTGTTGTGTGTGAACTGGCAGCTGCTATAGGTAATGCTGTTCTTGTACATGTAGAGTTAGTCCGTTGTTTCACTGTAAAAGTGGACTGGAAATGAATGGAAGGAAAAATAAGGAATGCCGAGAAAAAATGGGTAACAATTAATTTCACACTTGACATCCCAAGCCTACCGTACTAACCGTTTTGCGAAAAGCGCGCGAGTTAGTATTTTCGAGTCAAATATGCCTGATTACGGGTAGTGGAACAACACTGTAAATGGGGAAAAGGAGACTGTTGGACTACTGCTTGTGAATGAAACAGCTCGTCAAGATAGCAATGTGACAGTTCCAGACAGTTACCCCGTATGGTATTACTTGCTATTAAGTGAAAGTACGAGTGGCTGTGATGGTTTTATTATTGGCACGGGATGTGCTATTCAGGCACATCTCGCGGGGTTTCTTATTTGCACTCACATCGAATCTTCATGCAATAATCTATATTACAGTAGGAAGCCTGTGCTCGCCCGTTAGTAGGTCACTTACCTTTGATGCCACGTTGATCGCTACGAATAGCGTGTACCACAATTGTCTCTGATGCATATGTTAATTTCTGATGAAAATAATTGTTTAAAACTTATAATAATCGGTCGTAAGTATTATAGCTTATCTGTGAAAGATGTTAGCTATCGGCTGTTCGTTGTGGCCGAGCGGTTCTAGGCGCGTCAGTCAGGAACAGTGCGACCGCTACGGTCGAAGGTTCGAATCCTGCCTCGGGCATGGATGTGTGTGATGTCCTTAGGTTAGTTAGGATTAAGAAGTTCTAAGTTCTAGGGGACTGATGACCTCAGATGTTAAGTTCCACAGTGCTAAGAGCCATTTGAACCATTTTGTTAGCTTTTAATAAAACTACTGTAGTTCACATTTATGTCTAAATTGTAATAAGATGAATTTGTGAAAGATTATTGTATAACTTTTTTTAAAAAAACTTATTTCTGAAAAGGTAAATGTGTTAAATGATATTATGTCAATTTCAAAACAGGTTCATCCCGAGGGCATTAGAGTTTTATAAATGAAATGTAAAAGAGGTAGTGGTTCCAATCTCAAGTGGCATGGAAAGGCGGGATGATGTGTAGGCAGCACTGACGACAGAATCAACATTGTAGGCTTAGCGTGACAATTGGTTATGCATCAATCATTGCCTAATTAGTCTCAGATGGAGACTTCTGTTTTACAGTAGCACGGCATTTACAATTGGGCTATGTTATATATAAATCTACGCCAAAAGAAGAATATATTAAGCCCAAAAACATCAAGAGTCATGGTTCCTAATGCAAGGGTTGTGTAGTCGTCACATTGAAAAAGCATACTCGTCGCCTACAGCAAAAGGTTAAGAACTTTATTTAGAACTCTAATGAGAAGCCAGGAAGAGTCGCACTGTCTTATCAGCTGAGGAAATGCATCTGTTTCCGTAGCCTCAAATCCACCAGTTGCAGTCGTGGTAATGTTATACGATGTGTAACACATTCATTGGTTTTGGCTGGATAGCATGTCACCTGCAACAACGTGATTGTTCTGGAAGATGACTCAAACATATGAAACTGACAACCTCTAAGTGTTGTGTGATCGTTTTCTCCGTAGATACCGTTTTTTCTATTATTTTTCTCATCCACGTGTTTCTCGTGTGAGAAGCAGCCACAAAACACGGTAAATATCGTTAATCAGCGGCACTCTGATTCATCAGGCACTAGTTTAATAATACAGCGTGTGTATGTTTGTGTTATGTGTACGGCTGGTCCGATATTCAACTGTTAATCGTCTCGAATGATTAGTTTTTGCTACAGACTATACATGGATTGAAGTATTGTTAAGCCTACATCTTGTTTTTTTGTGTAATAATTGTGAGTATTTTGTAATGGATGTAATAGGCAAAATCTCTTACGACCGCTCCCAACAGAACGTGCCAAGTTACATTGCGCATAGAGTAAACGTGGGATGTGAGCTGATGCTTCTCTCTGAGATAGTCATATACCTTGTTTTGAAGTTTCTGCATGTCTGGCCTGTATAAATACACTGACGAGAGTGGCATGTTAATTGGTAGATCCCTAATTTGCTGTATTTCTGAGCGTCTGTGTGATGAGTTCCGAACTTTTTCCTGAATTTGTTGTCTGCACAGCGTCATATCTGAAGTGCACGCTTTTAAATACACTCCTGGAAATGGAAAAAAGAACACATTGACACCGGTGTGTCAGACCCACCATACTTGCTCCGGACACTGCGAGAGGGCTGTACAAGCAATGATCACACGCACGGCACAGCGGACACACCAGGAACCGCGGTGTTGGCCGTCGAATGGCGCTAGCTGCGCAACATTTGTGCACCGCCGCCGTCAGTGTCAGCCAGTTTGCCGTGGCATACGGAGCTCCATCGCAGTCTTTAACACTGGTAGCATGCCGCGACAGCGTGGACGTGAACCGTATGTGCAGTTGACGGACTTTGAGCGAGGGCGTATAGTGGGCATGCGGGAGGCCGGGTGGACGTACCGCCGAATTGCTCAACACGTGGGGCGTGAGGTCTCCACAGTACATCGATGTTGTCGCCAGTGGTCGGCGGAAGGTGCACGTGCCCGTCGACCGAGGACCGGACCGCAGCGACGCACGGATGCACGCCAAGACCGTAGGATCCTACGCAGTGCCGTAGGGGACCGCACCGCCACTTCCCAGCAAATTAGGGACACTGTTGCTCCTGGGGTATCGGCGAGGACCATTCGCAACCGTCTCCATGAAGCTGGGCTACGGTCCCGCACACCGTTAGGCCGTCTTCCGCTCACGCCCCAACATCGTGCAGCCCGCCTCCAGTGGTGTCGCGACAGGCGTGAATGGAGGTACGAATGGAGACGTGTCGTCTTCAGCGATGAGAGTCGCTTCTGCCTTGGTGCCAATGATGGTCGTATGCGTGTTTGGCGCCGTGCAGGTGAGCGCCACAATCAGGACTGCATACGACCGAGGCACACAGGGCCAACACCCGGCATCATGGTGTGGGGAGCGATCTCCTACACTGGCCGTACACCACTGGTGATCGTCGAATAGTGCACTGAATAGTGCACGGTACATCCAAACCGTCATCGAACCCATCGTTCTACCATTCCTAGACCGGCAAGGGAACTTGCTGTTCCAACAGGACAATGCACGTCCGCATGTATCCCGTGCCACCTAACGTGCTCTAGAAGGTGCATGTCAACTACCCTGGCCAGCAAGATCTCCGGATCTGTCCCCCATTGAGCATGTTTGGGACTGGATGAAGCGTCGTCTCACGCGGTCTGCACGTCCAGCACGAACGCTGGTCCAACTGAGGCGCCAGGTGGAAATGGCATGGCAAGCCGTTCCACAGGACTACATCCAGCATCTCTACGATCGTCTCCATGGGAGAATAGCAGCCTGCATTGCTGCGAAAGGTGGATATACACTGTACTAGTGCCGACATTGTGCATTCTCTGTTGCCTGTGTCTATGTACCTGTGGTTCTGTCAGTGTGATCATGTGATGTATCTGACACCAGGAATGTGTCAATAAAGTTTCCCCTTCCTGGGACAATGAATTCACGGTGTTCTTATTTCAGTTTCCAGGAGTGTATTTTGTTGTTGTAAATAAATATGGTACGTTTGGGATATTTTTTTGCATATGGAGGAGGGCCTCGGTACTGACTGACGATAGTATTTGCCACATATCTCGGCACCGAGACGTTATGTTACTTCATTTTAATTTAGGGAGTCATTTTGTCATTATTGGTTATTGTGAACACTACCGATACAAGACACCATTGTAAGACTATTTACTGATGCTCTTCGTCATCGTAACTAATTATCAGCACCTTCCCTCTTTATGGTTAAAGCTACTGGTTCTCTCGCCTTAGTGCACAGCCGACGATAGTATCCGTTCGTGGCTAAAACGACGCTGGTATTATCAAAGAGAGTCTTATGTTTTTCTCGTTGCAAAGCGTGTCCCAGTACAGCTAATGTGTCTATTACTGACAATTGCTTTTGTGCCCCATTGTTCACTTTCACTATTTTCTTCGCAAAATCCATGTACACCAGCGCACAGTTATACCGCAGTCTAAACAGAGTGGTCACAAACAGTCTGAAAAGCTTGTGAAAGTACTTCAGGGGAGATTGTACTGCAATTATTAAAAAAATTCGATACCTTGCGCCATTTCCGAGTTATTTAGCACAGAAGTTACCGAATTAGGCATCTGTGCGCGTAAATTGAAGGAGACTTCCAGATACAATTAGTGTCAGTTGTTCTAATAGCGTAGATGATAGTGCACGAGACTGGTCGACCTTTGGCTCGGATTGGACCCTCACTACCCTCGCATGTCCAATTTTTGTATCGCTGCCCTGTTCGGTTTTAGGAAACCATACGAAGTAAACGTATCTGGCGGGCCGCCTGAATTTGCGAGCGCTACACATGGTTGGCTAACTTCAATGCTAATTAACACTAAATGGCGCAATAAATAGAATTTGTTCTTAACAGTTATTCGTCAGCACAACCTATCCTACAATATTCTCAGAAGCTTTTCAGACTGTTTCTGTCAAACTGTTCGTCGATGCTTCTGACGACTGGGGAGCGGCCTCGACCAGCGTTAACCATTCCTGTATGTTGCTTGGAAAAATAAAACGTAATTATATGTCACGAAGACAAAGACACAGATGAATATAACCAACGTTCATATATATGTCTGATGAAGGTCCTCCGTAAGTGGAAATGTATCTGTTGGAATGACTGGATCCGGCCGGTGTGGCCAAGTGGTTCTAGGCGCTTCAGTCCGGAACCGCGCAACCGCTACGGTGGCAGGTTCGAATCCTGCCTCGGGCATGGACGTGTGTGACGTCCTTAGGTTAGTTAGGTTACGTAGTTCTAAGTTCTAGGGGACTGATGACCTCAGATGTTAAGTCCCATAGTGCTCAGAGGCATTTTTTTGAATGACTGGACGATTAATCAACTCAGGTTCACAGAAAATAAGCGACATTGAAGGTTGGGGCAGGTGGAGAAATCGGCTGTGGCAGAGAACGGGCTGTGGGACACCGACCACGTAGTGAAATTTGCCGTCACGGAAGTTATGGTTCAAATGGCTCTGAGCACTATGGGACTTAACTGCTGAGGTCATCAGTCCCCTAGAACTTAGAACTACTTCAACCTAACTAACCTAAGGACATAACACACATCCATGATCGAGGCCGGATTCGAACCTGCGACCGTAGCGCCTAGAGCCGGAAGTTCTGTCTGTAAGGAAGAACTATCACACTCGCTTATTCAGGGAAGCTATAGAAATACACGAACACGAGAACAGCTTCAACAGGAAAGAAGAAAGTCTCAAGAAGAACGGATCCTGGCTTCCCGTACTGCAGCGAACGACCGTCGCAGGTAGCAATAGAACAGCACCGGAAATGACCGCGGGGAAGTCCTTGGACGTTGGCGCGCCAGGTACATACAGTTAGCGGCCGCGAGCTCGGCTCCAGTCAAACACCAGCAATGGAGGGTGAAACTTCGACAATGCCAGCCACTCGTGCTGCCAAAATGTCAAGAAAATCATCAGACGAACGTCGGAAAAAGAACCCGAGACACAAGCCAACAGACTGTTTGTCATTCTACGTGCCATTATTTCACACAATGCTTTTTCCGAGCTACTGTGTTTGCGGTACACTGCATGAGCCTAGACTTGATCCAGGTGCCAAACCATGGGAACAGGATTTCAAGTATGCTTTAGTAGATGGTGCATGGTCTTTGAGCCAAGCTGGTCTTACCTCTGGAGTTTAAAAATGTAATAGATACGAGAAGTGGTTTTTATTGACTACAGATCTACCATTTAAACACTTAATGCTTTATATCCCAGTATTAACGGCACTTCGAACAAATGCTTTCTTCTTGATATTTTGTTGAAAAATGACATTTTTGAGACTGTGGTTGTGAACAGAATACAAGCTGATTCATGCAGTGAACAAAATAGTAACCAGCCACTGTTCATAATGCTTTTTATTCATACAAATAGCGTGGTACCGTTTACTAGCCGGAGGTTCACCCTCCGACAGCTGCCTACGTTTATGTTATATTAGTTGTTGAAAAGAAAACCAACAACTATTGTAAACAATAATAAATGTAATATAAACATGAACAGACGCGTGAAGATGAACCTGTCAGTTCCAAACCAGTAACAGTGCCATTTCTGTAAATAAACTGCTTGCTGTTTTATTCTTTGGAAGAATCAACTTGTTGGCTCTTACAACCGATCAGTTTCTTGGTATGGTATTTATAAAATTATTAATGAAATATTTATTTCTAATTTGCCTCTTTTTTGCGACTATGCGGAAAACAGCTGAAACGTACTCTTAGAAAAATTAGGAATGACTGTGCAGGTAAACTTCTACATTATTTGATTTTCAAACAGCTGAGCAAAACTAAACGTACTCAAACAGTTTTCTCTTTACTTATTCTGATCATCACTAAACTGACACACAATATTTTTAGCGCAGCAGAATCTGACTTTCAGTAATCCCTACAAAAGAATGGCTGCGGCTAACAATAACCTGTACCTTTCATGAATCACTTACCTCACAAAAATCTTCGTTACTCGAAATCTGCAATACAGCGAGCGCTAATACTGCCACATATATATATATATATATATATATATATATATATATATATATATATATAGGGTGAGTCACCTAACGTTACCGCTGGATATATTTCGTAAACCACATCAAATACTGACGAACCGATTCCACAGACCGAACGTGAGGAGAGGGGCTAGTGTAATTGGTTAATACAAACCATACAAAAATGCACGGAACTATGTTTTTTAACACAAACCTACGTTTTTTTAAATGGAACCCCGTTAGCTTTGTTAGCACATCTGAACATATAAACAAATGTACATTACCATGAGGGGTGAGGTACACATACACACGTGCCGTGAGGGGTGAGGTACACGTACACACGTGGTTTCCGTTTTCAATTACGGAGTGGAATAGAGTGTGTCCCCACATGTCAGGTCAATCGATGTTCAATGTGGTGGCCATCATTTGCTGCACACAATTGCAATCTCTGGCGTAATGAATGTCGTACACGCCGCAGTGCATCTGGTGTAATGTCGCCGCAGGCTGCCACAATGCAGTGTTTCATATCCTCTGGGGTTGTAGGCACAACACGGTACACATTCTCCTTTAACGTACACCACAGAAAGAAGTCCAGAGGTGTAAGATCAGGAGAACGGGCTGGCCAATTTATGCGTCCTCCACGTCCTATGAAACGCCCGTCGAACGTGTACCTCACCCCTCATGGTAATGTACATGTGCGTCAGTGAAACAGACCAATAAAAAGGTGTTAGCATGTGGACGTAATTTGCTGTTCCAGTCTCTTCTGTACCTAAGGTCCATCACCGTTCCCTTTGGATGCGTATGTAATTCGGTGCTCTCCGATACACACGATCGAACAGCGGAGGAGTGCTACTCAAGCGTCAACTTTAGGTTACAGTATCTCCGGATGTAATTAACATATTACAATACAACAAACGGCGCTGATTACGTATTTGCTTATATGTTCAGATGTGCTAACAAAACTAATGGGGTGACCTCTCAAAACTCTGGCATTTCTCTCTCCACATCCATCAATGCTGGCGGCTCTCCTCCAACTGCGCAACGCTATGCGCTGTTCCTATCCAACTGCCCAACACTACAAATGTGAATATTCCAACAATGCCAACCAGCCACAGACTGCACACAGCACAGTCAGTGATTTTCATACAGAGCGCTACGTGGCGTTACCAACATAAAAACCTAAACAGCCTGCTTACACAGTAAACTTCACTAGTCTCAGGATACACTCTCAAATTTTTGCATAGGATTTGACACTTAGAACGTTATTCATTTCCACTCTTCAAATATCAATGTGGTCAATGTATGACAAGCAGCACGATGGTCCTAGAATGGCGGCAGTCGGAAAGTTGGCCACACTTTCTCTATACAGATTTTCTATGAACCCCTCGTTGGTCCTGGTCCGTCCCCAGGCCTGTACAGCCCTCAAGAGACTGTCAGGTTTATTGAGGACGGAACAGTTAAGCCCCCCCACCTCGGCAAGGTCTGGGGTCCATAGGGGGGGACCAGTAAGCCACCCAAAATCCAAGAGCCTACATCCCTACCTTATGCTCAAGGCATGTGTAGAGACGTATGCTCTTTGGACCGTTTGCAGTTTACTGGCGACAAAATGCCAAACTCTAACTAAATTGTACAAATACATGTTGAGGGCAACAGAAATTTATTGGCTATCAAACGACTGAATCTACAAACAGAAACTTGATGAAGGATAAGTGTTTAATACCTTTGGGATGCAGTGTGTGTGTCTTTCTGTGCCTCCCATTCTAATAATAGAAGAACTGTGACGCTTGGAAATATCTGCAATACAGTATTCACCGGATGGAATTTCTCGCTAAGGCCGATGAATCGCAGATAAGCGACACTATCAAGATGTGAAATGCAAAATGGAACGACAGCATCTAAAACGACGAAATCATTAGCAAGGCATTTGGTCTTTTACTTTTATGACGTCTTACACGTTCAGAAGGATGTAGGTTGCAGTAGGTACTGGGAGATGAAGAAGCTTGCACAGGGTAGAGTAGCATGGAGAACTGCATCAAACCAGCCTCTGGACTGAAGACCACAACAACAACACACGTATTTAAAATTCTCTCTTCGTTGTACAATGTTGGCACTTATCGACAGTGGTATCAAGGGGCAATCGCTTATCTTCGGGCTCGGAAGCTCTGGGGGGCTCTCTGGTACGATGGTCGGCGGCGAGAGAGGTGGTTGTCAACTGGAGTGGGGAAAGCCGGAAGCAGTGGCTGGTAGGTCGGGGGAACTGACCGGGGACAGTGGTGTACTTGGAGCCATGCTCAAATAGTGTTATTGCAGAAGTGTCAGTGCTTGATCGGAAAACGTGATAGCTGCTTTTGTGGTGACGTGAGCACGTACGAAACCGACTTTTGAATTAAGGTTAACGAAACCAGTGTCCAAGTACTACGTATATGCGGGCACGGTCTGTGCCGATGAACGCCATAGGAGGTTGCCTCTGTAAAAGGAAAACACACTATATACACGTCCTGTGCTGCTGAATTACTGGACAGGATAGTGACAGCGGTATTGGCATGCTGCAACAGAAGGGGAGCATCATTCTGCATTCATTACAGATTTCTGTGTTTCTGTAAAGGGTGTTCACCTATGAGGTTCCAACCTGGATCGAAAGACCAGGGGGTTCCACGATTATGATTTGTTCAGGCACAAATCAAGATGATTGTTCTATGGTTTTATAAAAATAATAATTTTGTATTTCGTTTTAGTTGTTTTTGAAGATTCTTGTCTTAACATCCTGTTGTCTTTGATTATCAGAAACTGTATTACGGAAGTTTTGATAAGATTTTGCTGTAGCGGTTTTTAGTAGCTTTATGCTGTTAGCGATTCTTATATTAACCTGCAGTCGTTACGTTTTACTTCGTATGCTATTAATACTTGAGCTCACTATTGTGTAATTTGATAAATGAACTTGACCTTGTATTGTATACTCAATCAATCTTCCCCAAGAGAGACCACAACTCCCTGCTTCCATAACACTTTATTAGCAGAGTGTGGTTGATTGACTGAGGTATGATTATTGCAGTTACGGAAATATATTTATTTTTAGTATTGTTGTTTGTTGAAAGCTGTTCGGTCGTTATGATTACAGTATGTCTGGGGTGGGACTTGTTTACAACTGGTAAGTATCAAAGAAGGAATCTTCAAGCGGAAGGTACTGTTCGGGAACTGATGAAAGCAGTAAATCAAAATAGCCATGTGCCACCCAAATTTACGATTTCGGACATCAAGGAGGTAAGTCTTGCTGCCGGCACTATTTATGACGCATTTGAGAGAAACATTGAAGGTCTGCAAGGTTAAGGTGGTATTACTACCAATTAAATGCGGCGACTAAAGGCTCGTTTCAGTCACTGGTTAGACAGGATGAGTGATTTGGTCGGAGTAGAGAAGACTCAGGCTTAGCAGTTGCAAGCTTACAGCAATGCGATTCAGGAATAGTTCTAACGTAATAGCAATATTCAAGTGCCCTAGGTGCAGGGAGAAGGAAGTGGTGCGAAACGTCCTTGAAGCCTTGTTTGATAAACTACCCAGCACTTTACAGGAAACAGTTCTGGAGTGTGCTAAATTGTCATTCAGGTCAGTCGGGCAATAGCACATCTGTGCTATTTCACGTTTCAGTCTCAGGACAAGATGCAGGTTTGTCAAATTGATGATGTTGACGCGTTAAAAATTATGGCGGTTAAGGTGTAAGATAGGTTGTACGGCGAAGTAATGCGCACCATGAAAGTAAGTAATACTTGGGAACAATTTTGCGAGAATATTGTTAGGCTAATTCCACCTCGGACCTTACAAGAATTAATTTTCCAGTGTTGCGAACGTGAACAAGGCCTTGGTGAATGATTAGCGGAATATGTGGAACGGGTTAGAAAGAGTGTGGTAGCCTTTGCTCCCCTGTATACGGAGGAGCTGTTGGTACAGCATATTTTAGGAGGATTAAACCCTGTAACTAAGCAATGTGCCGTATTTTGTAGAATTCCGAAAGGCTTGACATAATTAGAAGAAATGTCAAGACAGGTACAGGCCATAGACTTTCTTCATACCCAGAGGGAGACACAGGGTAGACACGGAACAGCCAGTGTGAATCACAACAGACACTTGAAATGGTGCGGTATGGTAGCGCACGGAAGGTCTGACCAGAATAATCGACACTCGCAAGAATGGTGTTAAGGAGTGCGTAATTTGGGCTGCTGGCGCTGCGATAAGCAGCGATACATAAAGGTTGAGTGTGTTGAGACGCAAAGGGAGCAGCTAGCATTATGACAATTTATTAACGGCCAGGGAAAGGCTACGAGTACGATCCGCGAAAAGACGGGTCAGCGGTTGCCGTTTTTAAGGGCCACCCTTAATGGGGAACTTACATGTGGGTTGTTAGACTTAGACAGTGTCATGTCGGTAGTTAATTATAATTGTTTTGTGAAATATAAGTATATACGCAAATGGTGAAGGCTGTGACCAGAGTCCAGAGAATACTGAACGGCAAATAAAATAAATTTATGTGTGAATGCTTGTGTTAAGATTAAAAACAGTATTGGAAAGTTGACTGGAGGGTGGACACGAACGTGACAGAAAATTTAGTTGCCAGTTGTATCCTCGGAGCCGACTGGATTGCTATGGAAGGATTAATTCTCGGTTGGTCTAGTGTCAAACTTTCATTTTAAATTTCGTCCCCAAACAATGTTCTTATGCGCGGATGAACAGTACACCGTGTTTGCCTCACGTACAGCACAGAAGGGCAAAAAGTGTGGTCAAGGTAAGGTCGAACTATTGGAAGAACAATTGGCTCGCTTGGTTGAGGCATTAAGGAAGCAAATCAAAGGAGTTTGCGATGAGTTCTACTGCGATAGGGATAACAACTGCATAACGGATGATGGCGGTGGGGGGGGATTGGGGGAGTGGGGAGTGGGGGAAGGGGGGGATAAAATGGAAACGTACTCCCAAGTTGAAGTTCGGGTACGGCGGATAGTAAGATTCTTGTAATGAATGTGTCTAAATTGCTCATATTCACCGTGAAATTCTGGCGGTATGTGTCGCGTCCAGACATAGTGAAATGGTTACAACAATTTCACCCAGGTTTCAATGACGTGGGTTATGCCGATCGTCAAAAAATGCCATTGACATCGACCATAGACGACAATGTCCAGGTATCGAGGAACAACATCTGGGGGAAAAAGATTTCTTACAATGAAAACGATCACACAGCTGTTCTCGGATGGCTTCATGACTAAGAAGCGGATCTCTATCGTGGACGAATTGAATGATTAGTAAAACGTCCTGACCTTTATTTACAGAGACTTGGTGACTATGTTGAGTGATAGTGCCTTCTCTGGGTCACTTTGAAGTGTAGCATCATTAAAAGTTACTCGGTCTGTCATAATAATGTGTAACATACTTTTTGATGTCCCTCCACATAATTTTGAAAACACAAGTAGCTTTTAGTGCGAAACGAGGAAGGGGGCGAATGTCATCCTTGGCCCAATGGATAATTACACTGGGATGCACAGAGTGAAGGGAAGTTAACAGAAGAGAGGAGACCCTCGACATCCGCACTAGCATGCTGACCATCTCAAAAGATCTGCTGTCGCCTTTGCTTCTGTTCGTAATTACATTGAGGAGTTCACAGGAGCCAGATCTGTGATTAGGCCCGTACATCTGGGTGAGATTGCCCCTTGATACAGGCCCATCGGGTGATGGAATGTGATCGAAATTCGTTTGAAAGATGAGTGGTTTTAAGGCCAGATGGAGGAAACTGCCAAGGCAAGTGCAAAGGGAAAAAATTTCTACTAGAGTGTGGATGGCTAGTACGAGCACTAGCGGATTTCTTGCAGTCTACGACTTATCATGCGGGGGTGGGTTATGTTAATAGTGGGTATGATGCAGCTCTACACCGAGTCATAGCCATCTGTTCTTCATAATGAGGTCTGTCCGAATCTGTGCGGCAGCACAGTGCGCTGTTGTGGGATCCTACCACTGCGCTGCGTCGGCGGTACTGGGGCAGCAGCAACTGCAGTCGTCGTCCGACATCTTCTCCTCGGCTGCCGTATTCGCAGCGGGCACCCCCTTCCCCCACGTACCACCAGGTAACTGGTGAGGAAGATCGGACAGCACTTATAGTCACCATCGTGAGAGCGTCTATGGTACCCTGTGCCACTGCTAGTTACTTCCTTTCCTGTTCCACTCGCAAAGAGAGTGGGCGAAAAACGACAGTCTGTTATGCCTCCGTATCAGCTCTCATTTCTTGTATCTTATCTTCGTCGTCCTTACGCCCAATGTATTTTGACGGCAGTAGAATCGTTCGGCAGACAGCTTCAAATGTCTATTCTCTAAATTTTCTCAATAGTATTTCTTGAAATGAAAGCCGCTTTCTTACAAGGGATTCCCAGATATTTAAACGACTTGACTGTGTCAAGCAGGACACTTGTAATAGAGGTAGGGGTGTAAATGTGGAAGCGTGTCGGTAATGTGGAAACGTCTAGTATCTGGCCTGCAGAGTGCTGCTGTAGTGGGGCAGCCAAAAATTGTTGCAACAGTTGCTATTTGTCACGGTAGAGGGTTAGAAAACAGTTGAGCAAGAGATGCTGTGACAGTGATGCAACTTACGTTCGCGAATTTTCTAAACCTTTTTCGAGGTAAGTTGTGCTATAATATTTATCTATATACTTTGTAGTTATCTTTCTTTACGTCTGATAGCTTATAAAGGGAGGTGCATAGAAGGTTTTAGCAGTCGTTAAATGGAAAGCTGCTTAATGTAATCTACCGAAATTTAAAGTGGCCATTGTGTAGGTAATGTGGAAGCATACATACGTTGGCATTGTGGAAACGTTTCCACAATGCCACCATCAAATACATTACTTCTAATACGTTTTGCGTCTGTTCCTAGATGCCACGAAAGTTAACTGATCGGAAACCAAGAGCTATTGTGAAGAAGTGGGATGCACAAAACATGATTAAGGCTATAATAGAGTCAGGGAAAAGCAGGTGGGGCTAAGAAGAGCAGCAAAAGCTTTCAGTGTATCTCAGACGACATTTCAAAGGTTTGTACATAGTGATATGTCACCTGAAGAACGTGTTTCTTTGAGACTTGGACGTAAGCTTGTACTACCTGATGCTATTGAGAAACAGCTGGTACAGTATATCATTGAAATGGATAAAACAGAAGGTCAAGCTCGTTGACAAATACCTCATCAAATACGTGTGTGTCTCCACAAAATATCATGCCAGTCCCTCCTCTAAAGAGGTCGGTTTCCAACAGAGGTCGTAAGCCAGTTTCATCAGCTGTTTTGACATCTTCGCCTTATAAAACACGCCTTGAAGACTCCTTACTGAATGGTAAACAGAAGCTTCCTGAGGCACCTGCCGAAAGCAAGAAAAAACGTGAAGCTCCTCCTAGAAAACCGTCCAAAAAACGGCTTAAGTTATCTGAGGATTCAGGTGAAGAGCCCAATGCATCAACTGTCTCTTCATGCGAGTCACATTTGGATCTCGCAGTTTGGGAAGAAAAACCTACTGAAGAAAATGCAATTTGTATTTTTTGTGAAGGCGCATTTTCCAAAGACATTCGTGGAGAATTGTGGATTAAGTGTGTAGTGTGTGAGGAGTAAAGTCACTCTTTGTGTGCCGGAAATGAAGGAGATATTTACATATGCGATTTTTGCAAGTGAACTTCGCTTATGAAGCATTTTTCTAATACAGCTACGTTTAAAAATATTTTCTATAATTTAAGTTTAATATATAATAAAATAGTGTCTAACATTTTCAATAGTTTTCGTTTGAAGTAGTCAGTTTCCCACAATTTTAAGGCGTTCCCACATTTTCGCACTCCTTGAAAAATTAGTGAGTTGTTGTGCAAGCAGAAAATGTTTTTTAAATTTTTAACATATTTAGTTTTTGTGTTTCATAATTTTAATTCATTGCTCAAACATTATGAATTAGCTTTGGCTGATTTTTGAAGCTGAAAGAGAAGTAAACATTTCTTCTATACAGCAAAGACAAACTGGGTTTCCACATTTACACACCTACCTCTACTGTATCCGAACATTGCAGATTTGTTCTTCCTACTCATCCGCATTTACTTACATTGTTCCACATTTAGAGCTAGCTGCCATCCATCACACCAACTAGAAATTTTGTCTAAGTCGTCTTGTATCTTCCTATAGTCACTCAACTTTGGAACCTTACCTTAGATCACAGCATCATAAGCCAACAACCGCAGATTGCTGCTCACCCTGTCCGCCAAATCATTTTTGTATATACAGAACAGCAGCAATCTTATCACACTTACCTCGTCAGGGACAGCCCTAGTGGCTTTCGGCGGCCTGAGGAGTGGGTGTCTGCTTGGCGGCGAGCTTCTACGACGCTTCTATGGCAATGGCGGGTGCAGGTACCACTCTGCCTGCTCGGAGGTCGCGAGGAACTCTGGATGCAGTTTCTGCAAGGCGTTTTCCTTCTGTGCAGCCATGACGGCTTGGAGGGCCGTAGTCGTTTCTCAGACGACAATGCGCATTGTGGTACACATGTGGACGGTCTTCTGCTGTTGCTGCTGCATCTTCCCAGATCCGTGCTTCTGTACCCGCCCTCCCACTTGCGGCCGGTCCTCCCCACTATTGGTGGGACATTCCGGCCGCTAAGGGGCAAGGGGGGGGGGGTGGTTGCTGCCTGCTGGCGTCGTCGTTTTCTCCTGCGTCTACGTGTCGTTTCCCGTGTGTCGGCTGCAAGCGCGGCCGTGTGCTCGCGAGCTGCTGACTCAAATCGGCGCGTTGCGGCAGTCTGTGCCACAAGGTCCCCTCCCTGGCACCTGAAGCAATGGGGCTTAGGGTCCAGGTCCTGAGGGTGAGCTTCCGCCTTAACAGGGAAGCTTTGGTGGGCTTCTCACGCTGATTTGGCACCGGCTTTGTCTTCCTTGCTGGTGTCTCGACGGTGTGGGCGACCACAGCGCTCTTTGAGGGTATGTGATCGGCCGTGCTCGCTGCTTGCAGCTCGATAGTAGTATTAGGGTCAGCAGACTCGATACCTATTTCGTGCTTACAGCAGCCGACCATATCATCTTACAGCACTGGGCGTGCTGTACCTCTGTAGTGGATGCACACAGGCAGAACAGGTGCACGATCTTCTTCTTCTTAAAAAGTAAAGTCAGTTATCCGCTTTTTCTTTTGAAAGGAGTCTTCTATCAAATTTCAAGCGCTTTAATTTGTTGGAGCTGGTCCTCTTTTATTTTCCAGTTTATGCAAATGAATGCACAGCCAAAAAATTTTTCATCGTGGGTTTAGGACAGTACAGGGCGACAGATCCACAGTGATTCGTCTGCTGCCCTTTGTATCAATCTTCCTGATTATCCAAAAATAAATATTTCTTTTTAGAGCTTTTAAAAGTATTTAAAATATTGCATTTCACTCAAGAAATGTAAATGTACGATGCTTGGAACTTAAATAGTGGCAACTATTTATTCAACAATGATACAAAAAAGTTATATCTTTGCACCTGTTACTGTCTTTCAAAGTAGTCACCAGCGTTGTGTAGAAACCGTTGCCAGCGATGTTGAAGGCGTAGTATACCGTTAGCAGATCCTGTTCTGTTGATGGTGCGAAAGTGGCGCAAGACCGCCGCTATTCACAATATACGTAAATGACCTTGTGGATAACATCGGAAGTTCAAAAACGGTTCAAATGGCTCTGAGCACTATGGGACTTAACTGCTGAGGTCATCAGTCCCCTAGAACTTGGAACTACTTAAACCTAACTAACCTAAGAACACCACACACATCCATGCCCAAGGCAGGATTCAAACCTGCGACCGTAGCGGTCGCGCGGTTCCAGTCTGAAGTGCCTAGAACCGCTCGGCCACACCAGCCGGCACATCGGAAGTTCACTGAGGCTCTTGCGGATGATGATGTAGTATATCGAGAGGTTGTAACAATGGAAAATTGAACTGAAATGCAGGAGGATCTGCAACGAATTGACGCATGGTGCATGGAATGGCAATTGAATCTCAATGTAGACAAGTGTAATGTGCTGCGAATATATAGAAAGAAAGATTCTTTATCATTTAGCTACAATATAGCAGGTCAGCAGATGGAAGCAGTTAATTCCATAAATTATTTGGGAGTAGGCATTAGGAGCGATGCAAAATGGAATGATCATATAAAGTTGATCGTCGGTAAAGCAGATGCTAGACTGAGATTCATTGGAAGAATCCTAAGGAAATGCAATCCGAAAACAAAAGAAGTAGGTTGCAGTACACCTGTTCGCCCACTGCTTGAATATTGCTCAGCAGTGTGGCATCCGTACCAGATAGAGTTGATAGAAGAGATAGAGAAGATCCAACGGAGAGCAGCGCTCTTCGTTACAGGATCATTTAGTAATCGCTAAAGCGTTATGGAGATGATAGATAAACTCCAGTGGAAGACTTTGCAGGAGAGACGTTCAGTAGCTCGGTACGGGCTTTTGTTGAAGTTTCGAGAGCATACCTTCACCGAAGAGACAAGCAGTATATTGATCCCTCCGACGTATATCTCGCGAAGAGACCATGAGGATAAAATAAGAGAGATTAGAGCTCACACAGAGGCATACCGACAATCTTTCTTTCCACGAACAATACGAGACTGGAATAGAAGGGAGAATCGATAGATGTACTCAAAGTACCCTCCACCACACACCGCTTGTGGAATATGGATGTAGATGTAGATGTAGGACGGAGCGGTCTAAAGTTATGGTGATTCTCGTGTACGACTGTGATGGTGTTACCCCAACGCATTACGTTCCTCCACTGCAGACCGTCAATGCACAGTATTACTGTTCGTTTTTGGAGCATCACCTGCGTCCAGCTATGCGAAGAAGCGGTAACATTTTCTGCGCAACCCACCCATCATTTTGCACGACAATGCACGGGCGCATACAGCGTAAGATGTGGCTGCTCTGTTCTGTCGATCGGACTGGGAAGTACTGTACCATCCACCATACTTCCCGGACTTAAGTCCTTGTGGCTTTGATTTGATTCTGAAGATGAAGGAACCAATTCGTGGCATTCGCTTCAGAGTTGTTCCAGGGATTCGACAGGCAGTAGACCGCTCCATTCGCACCATCAACAGAACAGGCTCTGCTAACGGTATACTACGCCTTCCACATCGCTGGCAACAGGTTCTACACACCGCTGGTGACTACTCTGAAAGACAGTAACAGGTGCAAACATGTAACTCTTTTGTATCGGTTGTGAATAAATAGTTGCCACTATTTAAGTTCCAGCCTTCGTATATTATCACTAGACAGATTTCAACACAAAATTCTTTGGCTCTGCAACACACACAGATCAGCTGAGATTACCACACACAACCCTTGGAACTTCCAACACACACAGATCAGTCGCAACAGACTGTAACGTAGCATGCAAATCTTGCAAACATTCCGTCCTTTCTGTCACTGTCTCTGGGGATTTGCCGGTCAGGTAACAAGTCCAGCCAGCATTTTATGTTGAATCAACATTTTCTTGCATTCCGATTTGGAATTTACGCAAAAATCTCATTCTGTTGCATTCTTAAACGGGCTTCCTGTGGAAGTATTCTTTGATATTTGTAGCCTAACGGAGGGAGAGCTTAATAACTTCGTGCTGTGTTTTCCATGTTCTTCTTATCGATTTCTTTTCTTCATGCCTTCGTTCTTCTACCTGCTTAGTAGTCTGTCTTTCTCCAGTCGTTCTTACGAAGCATTCTGTTATGCTATTGGTTGTGATATAATAATATCATGAGGTCAGTATAATACTTGCCACAGTCACATTTAATCTTACGATTCGTAGTAAGTCCTTGTAAGTCTGTCGCACACTGTCCTGGCTGCTTCTTTAGTCTGGAATATTTAAACCCAGCAGCCACCATAAGAAATACCTCTTCGTAGTATGTATTCCAAGCGTCGATTAATTCTTCATAGATCACACAAGTTCTGGCCGCGAAGGGGGGAATAATGTGCAGCACATCCTATTAACTGACACACCGGCCGTTGTAAAAAAAAAAAAAAAATGACTGTTTAACTGTACTTGACATTGCTGCAGATAGATGAGCTTCAAACTGGGTTACTCAAGTCACTCTTCTTTGTCCTCTTGAAATGGGCGAAACGGAAGCACTAATGACGACTGCGTAAGCTGTGGCGCTAACGTAATTGGTGGTGTCAGATGATGATTCCCATTCGCTGCCGTCTGCATTTGTATGAAGCCCTTCATCATCTCACTAAGTTGCATCATTTGTGGCGTCTATAACTGAAGAAGCTGTGTTAGGTCGAGCTTTGGTGCCAAAGGCGCTTGCAATTGTGGCGGCGTTAACTGCGAGGCAGGCTAGCTTGCGGCGATGCGGTAGCCATGGCAAAGCAAAAATAGATAAAGCTAAATCAATATGTGGCAGCAAAACAAGAAAAATGAGAGAAAATGGCATGCACGAGTCTGAAGCAGATATATCGAAGAGCACAAATGGTAAAAGCGCAAGCAAAAATATCCAGAAAGCGATAAAAAAAAGTAGTTGCCAAGGGAAGCACAGTGATGTGTGCGTCTATGTACAATGAATACTTGCCAGTAGAGCTAGCTATCAACAGCTCGATCTAACCTAGCAGCACGGAACTAATCTCGAACTTGATGACTAGTGCCCACGTGGCCATCGCTTATAACACCGTCCTGGCAGTCTTCGTTAGTCGGCGGCCTGTATGTTCTTCATTGGTCAAGTCATCCTATTGGTGACAGTGCTCAAAGCACCACTCACAGCGCCCGCAGGAATTTTCATCGAGACACCAGCTCTGTCACTATCAATAAGCAACGATACTACACTCCTCCCCTCTAACCCCCTCTCCATTGTCGTGTAGTGACGACAACTGCAGCAACTGCGGGGCGGGAGGCTTGGACACTGGAAGCGATGAGAAGGCAGGAGCCGAAGCTGTGGCTGGTGCCGAGCACCTGTCCACGCCCCGGCATTCGCTTTGACGCCGTCCGGAACGGCAGCCGAGAAACGAGACGGAATGTGCGTCTCTGGATCCAGCGTTAGTGGAAGGTCTCCTGGTGGTCGAACCGATACGGCTTCTTGAATTGGTGTGTCGGCTTACTAGCCGGCCGTGGAGTGGAGGGGACCAACGCCTGTGGACGTCTGCCGTCCGCTAGGCGTCGGATGAGCTGTAGGGTCCAGGACCATAGGTTCATCGCCAGGTGCTGGCGATGCAATCTGGGTAGCCAGAGGGGATGCAGGCTGCATCATCCGGTCAGGCAATGAATCTGTGAACAAAGAGTCAGTGGCTGAATAACGCAATTTACAGGTGTGAATTCGATTCTGGTGCCGTCGCTGCAATCCGCCTGGACCCTCTGTCAAAAACATGCAAGCAACTTTGCAACGAAGCCGCGTCCCAGCACTTCCGATCGCTATATGATCTGAAAAAAACTGACTCATTAGTTTGACTCATAGCATGAGGGAGTGGAGCAGGCACAGGCCACCGTGGTAGGCGCAGCAACCGAGCAACTGGAGCAAACTGCGGTGGCTCCATCCATGAAGGATCTCCACCAGCGATGCGCCGTTCCGGGGGGGGGGGGGGGGGGAGGTGGGGGTTGGTTGGTTGTTTCGGGGAAGGAGACCAGACGGCGAGGTCATCGGTCGCATCGGATTAGGGAAGGACGGGGAAGGAAGACGGCCGTGCCCTTTGAAAGGAACCATCCCGGTATTTGCCTGGAGCGATTTAGGGAAATCAAGGAAAACCTAAATCAGGATGGCCGGACGCGGGATTGAACCGTCGTCCTCCCGAATGCGAGTCCAGTGTCTAACCACTGCGCCACCTCACTCGGTGGAGGTGGGGGGATGGCAGGATTACAAGAAGAGCAGTAAAGCTTCGTCCTGCGTCTGGTGGTGCGCAGCTAATCCATCAGGTGCTTGTAAGTACTTCAAAATGGCTCAAATGGCTCTGAGCACTATGGGACTCAACATCTTAGGTCATAAGTCCCCTAGAACTTAGAACTACTTAAACCTAACTAACCTAAGGACATCACACAACACCCATGCCCGAGGCAGGATTCGAACCTGCGACCGTAGCAGTCCCGCGGTTCCGGACTGCAGCGCCAGAGCCGCACGGCCATCGCGGCCGCGTCATGAAGAATGGGCACTTGTATAGAAGCGACTTAGGAATTGTATTACTTCTCTTGTATTAAGAATTGTACATACTTGGTCTGTCGTCCTTTGATCACGACACGTCTGTTTCTCACAAAGCTAAATATTGCAATCATTTCCTTTTGTAATAAAATTTACTAACGCGATTTGGTTGAAATGTTGTCTGTCGATCCGAGAAAGTAGTTTTCCTAGGCACCCCATATTTGACGAGCAGACACAACAGAAAGAACAAAAAAGCAATACCAAGAACTGAGTTACGAAAAAATCTGAAGGGATATGAAAGAAACATTCTTCCTTCGAAAGTAACGAATTTGAGAAATGAAGAGAAACTCCGGATAGTACAGAACAGGTCTTTCAGTTAAGTTAATTTACTGTCGTAGCACATATTCCAGCAAACTTTGATAAACTGTACACGTAGATAACATGAAACAGTTTCTTTCAGCAGTAGCAACCGAAAGTACCAAATGACTGATTAAAGCATAATCTGAGACACCAGTGAAAAGTTGCCATGAAAAGTAACATCAGTGAAAGATTTGCCAATGAAGAAAGAAACTTCAAGTTAAAACGCAATTATGTATATGGCTTCAACTAGACAGGTATCAAAGGGTACAGTATACCATACGTCCCAAAAACTGCAAACAAGCAGTAATGACAGAAAGTTCATTTACTGACACAGTGAAAATGGAGATGACTATGAACACGCATTATTATTCAATTAACAAAAAAATGTTCAAATGTGTGTGAAATCTTACGGGACTTGACTGCTAAGGTCACCAGTCCCTAAGCTTACACACTACGCAACCTAAATTATCCTAAGGACAAACACACACACCTATACCCGAGGGAGGACTCGAACCTCCGCCGGGACCATCCGCACAGTCCGTGACTGCTGCGCTGCAGACCGCTCGGCTAATCCCGTGCGGCGCTTCAATTAACTTTTCGCGTGGCTCATGCTCAAAGCTTCTATCATAAAAAGATATGTAACTGATGATAAAGAAGCACAATTTCACTAACGAAAAAATCGAATTAACTACAGAGCATCAAACCGTTAAAGAAAAGGATCGCAGTATTCATTTTTCAAGCTTAGAATACGTCAGGAATGACATACTTTTTAACAAAGCAAAACTGCCTTGGATCCTGCGCTTACCAACTTTCGTCATCATTTTCAAAAAGCGGGTAATACACTGAACCCGCAAAGGAAATGTTATAGGAATGCGAATTCAAATATAGAGAGATGTAAACACGCAGATTACGGCGCTGTGGTCGGCAACGCCTATATAAAACAGCAAGTGTCTCCCGCAGTTAGATCGATTACTGCTGCTGCAATGGCAAGATTTAAGTGGGTTTGAACGTGGTGTTATAGTCGGCGAGAGAACGATGGGGTACAGCATCTCCGAGGTAGCGATGAAGTGGGGATTTTCCCAAACGACCATTTCACGAGTGTACCGTAATATCACGAATCCGGTAAAACATCAAATCAGGTTAACCTCCTTTCCGAAAGTGGGTGCACTCAGCGACTGTTATGTGGCTTATAAATTATAGAGTACAGGAATCAGTCGTCCTTATTTTAGATTTTATTGCGCAAATCCAGATTTCGGCTAGTAGCTAGCCAGTCTCAATGCACTATTTTCTATTCTCAATGCACGTAAGTCCCCGTTGTTCAGGCGTCAGTCACAGTTCTATGACTAAATGTAATTGACGCCCGAACGACAGTGACTTATATGCATTGAGAATAGAAAATAGTGTATTGAGAAAGGCTACCTACTAGCCGAAATCTGGATTTGCGTAATAAAATCTAAAGAAAAAGGACGACTGATTGCTGCGCTCTATAATTTATATATATTTTAAAAAATCATCAAATCTCCAACATCGCTGCGGCCGGAAAAAGATCCTGCAAGAAAAGGACCAACGACGACTGAAGAGAATCGTTCAGCGTGACAGAAGTGCAACACTTAACGCAAACTGCCGCAGATTTCAATCCCGGGCCATCAACAATTGTCAGCGTACGAACCATTCAGCGAAGCATCATCGTTATGGCCTTTCGGAGCCGAAGGCCCACTCGTGTACCCTTGATGACTGCACGACACAAAGCTTTATTCCTCGCCTGGGCCCGCCAACCACGACATTGAACAGTTGATGACCGGAAACACCCTGCATGTCAACAGGGGACTGTTAAAGCTGGTGGAGGCACTGTCACGGTGTGGGGCGTGTGCAGCTGGAGTGATATGGGACCCCTGATACGTCTAGATACGACTCTGACAAATGACACGTACATGAGCATCCTGTCTGTTCACCTGCATCCACTCATGTTCACTGTGCAGTCCGACGGACTTGGGCAATTCCAGCAGGACAATGCGACACTCCACACGTCCAGAATCGCTACTTCCATTCACCTCGAAATCGATCCGAAATTTTGGGAAACAATTGCCATTAATATCTACGTTTCACAGGCTATACTAGAGCAAATCCATTTCTTGTTGCTATTTCTCGTTAAAGTTCCTACAAGCTTCAAAAAACATCCACGAATAATTTTCGCCAAATGGCCTTACGTATTTAAGAAATAAAGATTTCTCCTCTATGTTGAGACCACAAAAATCATCGTAGGGGGTCGTAGGCGGTCTCTACCATGACTTAGGTCTTCAAAAACAAGTACTACTGCCGAAGGTACATCGTAATACCATAAAGAAAAGAGCTTTTTTAGAAGTTGCTTCCTCTACTAGAGAGGAACGAAGTTCGAGATTCTTGCTGTGGTAGGTATACAATTTCTTTAGAAACAGTTGGTGAGCAGTATCACTCAACATAAGAAGGAAGCACTAGCGTCGATACATGAATGATACCGTGTGCCACATTATCCGTAGTCTCGTAACTTACCGATAGTGGCAGAGGTGATGCCTCGACGTACACTACTGGTCATTAAAATTGCTACACCACGAAGATGACGTGTTACAGACGCGAAATTTAACGGACAGGAAGAAGATGCTGTAATATGCAAAAGATTAGCTTTTCAGAGCATTCACACCAGGTTGGCGCCGGTGGCGACACCTACAACGTGCTGACATGAGGAAAGTTTCCAGCTGATTTCTCATACACAAACAGCAGATGACCGGCGTTGCCTGGTCAAACGTTGTCGTGATGTGTCGTGTAAGGAGAAGAAATGCGTACCACCACGTTTCCGATGAAGTTGGGATTGTAGCCTATCGCAATTGCGGTTTATCGTATCGCGACATTGCTGCTCGCGTTGGTTGGGATCCAATGACTGTTAGCAGAATATGGATTCGGTGGGTTAAGGAGGGTAATACGGAACGCCGTGCTGGATCCCAATGGCCTCGTATCACTAGCAGTCGAGATGACAGGCATCTTATCCGCATGGCTGTAACGGATCGCGCAGCCACGTCTCGATCCCTGAGTCAACAGATGGGGACGTTTACAAAACAACAACCATCTGCACGAAAAGAACGACGACGTTTGCAACAGCATGGGCCGTAAGCTCGGAGACCACGTCTACGGTTACTCTTGACGCTGCATCGCGCAGTCCGGAACGGCGCGACTGCTACGGTCGCAGGTTCGAATCCTGCCTCTAAGTTCTAGGGGACTGATGACCACAGTAGTTAAGTCCCATAGTGCTCAGAGCCATTTTTTTTTGACGCTGCATCACAGACAGGAGCGCCAGCGATGGTGTACTCAACGACGAACCTCGGCGCACGAATGGCAAAACGTCATTTTTTCGGATGAATCCCGGTTCTGTTTACAGCATCATGATGGTCGCACCCGTGTTTGGCGACATGGCGGTGAACGCACATTGGAAGAGTGTATTCGTAATCGTCATACTGGCGTATCACTCGGCGTGGTTGTATGGGGTGCATTGGTTACACGTCTCGGTCACCTGTTGTTGGCATTGGCGGTACTTTGAATAGTGGACGTTACATTTCAGATGTGTTACGACCCGTGGCTCTACCCTTCATTCGATTCCGGCCAAACCCTACATTTCAGCAGGATAATGCACGGCCGCATGTTACAGGTCCTGCACGGGCCTTTCTGGATACGGAAAATGTTCGACTGCTGCCCTGGCCAGCACATTCTCCAGATCTCTCACCAATTGAAAACGTCTGGTCAATGGTGGCCGAGCAACTGGCTCGTCACAAGACGCCAGTCACTACTCTTGATGAACTGTGGTATCGTGTTGAAGCTGCATGGGCAGCTGTACCCGTACACGCCATCCAAGCTCTGTTTGACTCAATGCCCCGGCGTATCAATGCCGTTATTACGGCCAGAGGTGGTTGTTCTGGGTACTGATTTCTCAGATCTATGCACCCAAATTTCGTGAAAAATAATCACATGTCAGTTCTAGTATAATATATTTGTCCAATGAATACCCGTTTATCATCTGCATTTCGCCTTGGTGTAGCAATTTTAATGGCCAATAGTGTATATACCTCCGGACATATGGAATGGTCCACTTTAGTTTAGTTATGTCATGTTCCGTAGATCATTTTTACGGTTATTTTATCGATATGATGTGGAACAAGTCAGATTACAAGATATACACTCCTGGAAATGGAAAAAAGAACACATTGACACCGGTGTGTCAGACCCACCATACTTGCTCCGGACACTGCGAGAGGGCTGTACAAGCAATGATCACACGCACGGCACAGCGGACACACCAGGAACCGCGGTGTTGGCCGTCGAATGGCGCTAGCTGCGCAGCATTTGTGCACCGCCGCCGTCAGTGTCAGCCAGTTTGCCGTGGCATACGGAGCTCCATCGCAGTCTTTAACACTGGTAGCATGCCGCGACAGCGTGGACGTGAACCGTATGTGCAGTTGACGGACTTTGAGCGAGGGCGTATAGTGGGCATGCGGGAGGCCGGGTGGACGTACCGCCGAATTGCTCAACACGTGGGGCGTGAGGTCTCCACAGTACATCGATGTTGTCGCCAGTGGTCGGCGGAAGGTGCACGTGCCCGTCGACCTGGGACCGGACCGCAGCGACGCACGGATGCACGCCAAGACCGTAGGATCCTACGCAGTGCCGTAGGGGACCGCACCGCCACTTCCCAGCAAATTAGGGACACTGTTGCTCCTGGGGTATCGGCGAGGACCATTCGCAACCGTGTCCATGAAGCTGGGCTACGGTCCCGCACACCGTTAGGCCGTCTTCCGCTCACGCCCCAACATCGTGCAGCCCGCCTCCAGTGGTGTCGCGACAGGCGTGAATGGAGGGACGAATGGAGACGTGTCGTCTTCAGCGATGAGAGTCGCTTCTGCCTTGGTGCCAATGATGGTCGTATGCGTGTTTGGCGCCGTGCAGGTGAGCGCCACAATCAGGACTGCATACGACCGAGGCACACAGGGCCAACACCCGGCATCATGGCGTGGGGAGCGATCTCCTACACTGGCCGTACACCACTGGTGATCGTCGAGGGGACACTGAATAGTGCACGGTACATCCAAACCGTCATCGAACCCATCGTTCTACCATTCCTAGACCGGCAAGGGAACTTGCTGTTCAAACAGGACAATGCACGTCCGCATGTATCCCGTGCCACCCAACGTGCTCTAGAAGGTGTAAGTCAACTACCCTGGCCAGCAAGATCTCGGGATCTGTCCCCCATTGAGCATGTTTGGGACTGGATGAAGCGTCGTCTCACGCGGTCTGCACGTCCAGCACGAACGCTGGTCCAACTGAGGCGCCAGGTGGAAATGGCATGGCAAGCCGTTCCACAGGACTACATCCAGCATCTCTACGATCGTCTCCATGGGAGAATAGCAGCCTGCATTGCTGCGAAAGGTGGATATACACTGTACTAGTGCCGACATTGTGCATGCTCTGTTGCCTGTGTCTATGTGCCTGTGGTTCTGTCAGTGTGATCATGTGATGTATCTGACCCCAGGAATGTGTCAATAAAGTTTCCCCTTCCTGGGACAATGGATTCACGGTGTTCTTATTTCAATTTCCAGGAGTGTATATACACACACAAATACTGCTTTTTTTTTTACCAGTTCTGAAACAGAAAGTCGTCCATGAATGGAAGGAGTTGTCGAAAAGAAATGATTTTTAGCTAGATTTAAAGCTTGATCTGCTACCTGCCAGAAACTTTATGTTGTTGGGCAAATGATGAAAGATTCTTATTGCTGAATAACGTACTCCTTTTTAAGCACCTGACAGCTTCAAGCACGATCAAGAAGGCTGCAGAGGAGGTCACTGGTTTTGATGCGAAGTAGACAAATGACTGGTTTAGTGACAACAATGAAGTGACTAAGGACCTCATAAGTAATGAGCGGGATGCATTTCTATGTCTTGCTCAAAATCTATCCCCCATGTAAAAGAAAACACACTTCCAAGAGCCGCGCAGGGTAGCCGCGGGGTCTAAACCGCCTTGCACGGTCCATGCGGCTCCCCACGTTGGAGGTTCGAGTCTTCGCTCGGGATTGGGTGTGTGTGCTGTCCAAAGCGTAAGTTAGTTTAAGTTAGATTAAGTAGTGTGTATGCTTAGGGACTGATGACCTCAGCAGTTTGGTCCCATAAGACGTTACAAAATTTTTCCAAATTTCCAACACTTCCAAGACCTCAAGCAGAAATATCAAAGTGAAATAACAGCAATCAGGAACATCTAATGACAACAAAAAGCCAAGAAACTTCAGTCTGTCAGATGCCAGGGACTTGCCAGGGTTTTATGCTGGAACAAAAAAAAAATATGGACCTGTTCGTTCCTCATCAGGAACTCTGAAAGCCGCCCACAGCATGACCATCCTTACTGACCGTAACAGGACATCTGAAACGGCTGGAAAGAGCATTTCAGCTCATTTTTGCATCGTAGTTCTACTGCTGCTGCCGACTTTCTCGAGCATGTCCCACAACATCCAACACAATTTTGTATGGCAGTCCCAATGACAATTCTTGAATTCGACAAGGCTCTAGATAGCATGAAACCGAGAAAGACACCTAGACCTGACAGCATCCCCCTGAAGACCTTCAAAATGGTGACTTGCCTCTATAAACCAGTCTCTTCTCCCTGTTTATTCTAATGTGAGGAACCCGTAATGTACCAGCTGACACGTAAAACTCCACAATTGTCACTGTCTTTAAAAAAGGCGACCGAAGCATACGTGGCAATAACCCTGATATATCTTTGCTCTCTGTGACTGGTAAAATTTTTGTAAGGATTTTGCTGAATCGCCTCCAGACTTTCAGAGACAGTACTTTCTCAATCTCAGTACGGATTTCGTCCCTCCATAAGATCAACGGATGAGATTTTCCGTCCGCAGCAGCTGCAGGAGAAGTGCTGGCCACAACATAAGTCTTTACTACTTGTGTTCTATTACCTAGAAAAGGCCCAGAGAAGCTTTACGGAAGGTCTTAAAACGCTTTGGCTGCCACGAACACTTTGTTCGAATGATTCAAGCTTTTCATGATGATATGTCTGAGCTATACTTTACGAGACATCAGTTGTAAACAACGTAGAAGGAGAACTTAAATACAGATATGACGGAGGGCTATTTACTCAGTCCAGACTGCACTCGGAAAGGTTCACAAGTCACACTCAGGTAACTCAACTACACTGACGACAATGTTTCTCTAGCTCACACACCCGAAGAGCTGCAACTGTCTGTAAATTGTCTCAGTAATGCATATAAACGGTTTGGCCTGGCCACCAGCCTGCTCCTGGAACGGCCTTTCCGGATTTCAGTATCTCTATTTCCATCAATATCTTTTTGGAACAAGTAGAGCACTTTCTCTGACTAGGAAATATATTATCAAATAATTGCTCATCGGAAAAGGACGTGAAGAACCGGCTGCATACCGTACATGTTGCTTTCGGACGTCTTCTACATCGGGTCTTCCTGAATAAAGATCTTGCACTATGAACTGATGGTGTATTGAACAGCTGTTCTTTCTGCCCTGCTCTATGGTTGCGAAACCTGGACACTATATCACCGTGATCTTAAGAAACTAGAACACAATAATCAACAGAAGGTTAGATACATCACGAACATCAAATGAGGTTACTTCGTATCAGACACTACAGTTCCTGAGGGGGCAAATATGTGTAGCTTAGAAGCTACCGTTAATCGTCACCAACTCAGGTAGTTTGGGCATGTCCAGGGATGAGAAACAACAGACTTACCCGACAAATTTTGTATAGCTTAGTGAGCACAGGTAAAAGGCCCCACGGTGCTCGTCTCAAGCGTTGTAAGGACCAATTCAAGAATAACTTAAGGAGTTTGACCATTGACCATAGTAATTTGTGGGCCGTAGCAGATGATGGTAAATATTGGCGAACAACTACCTCAGCTGCGGTCTTACATTTAGAACAGAAACGTCGGAGGTGGGAAAATGAAAAACGTTAGAGGTGCAAACTTCACCAGGCCGAGCCACGCCCTCCACGATCTATTATGCATCATACACACTGAAGAGCCAAAGAAACTGGTATACCTGTCTAATATCGTGTAGAGCCCCCGCGAGCAAGAAGAAGTGCCGCAACAGGATGTGGCATGGACTCGACTAAAGTCTGAAGTAGTGCTGCAGGGAACTGACACCATGAATCCTGCTGGGCTGCCCCTATGTCCGTAAGATTATGAGGGTGTGGAGATCTCTACTGAACAGCACGTTGCAAGGGATCCCAGATATGCTCAATAATGCTCATGTCTGGGAATATTGGCGGCCAGCGGAAGTGTTCCTGGAACCACTCTGTAGCAATTTAGGATGTGTAAGGTGTCGCACTGTCCTACTGCACTTGCCCAAGTCCGTCTGCATGCACAATAGACCATAATCGATGCAGGTGATCAGATATGGTGCTAACGTGTGCGTCATCTGCCAGAGTCGTACCTAGACGTATCAGGAGTCCTATATCACTCCAACTGCACACGCCCCACACCATTACAGAGCATCCACCAGCTTGAACAGTCTCCTGCTGACATGCAGGCCAATGGGTTCATGAGGTTGTCTTCGCACCCGTACACGTGCATATGCTCGATACAATTTGAAATGAGACTCGTCCGGGCAACATGTTTCCAGTCGTAAACAGTCTAATGTCGATGCTGACGGGCCCAGGCGAGGCGTAAAGCTTTGTGTCGTGGAGTCATCGAGGGTACACGAGTGAGCCATCGGCTCCGAAATCCCATATCCATGATATTTCGTTGAATGATTCGCACGGTGACACTTGTTGATGGCCCAGCATTGAAATCTGCATCAATTTTCGGAAGGGTTGCGCTTTTGTCCCGTTGAACGATTCTCATCAGTCCTCGTTGATCCCATTCTTGCAGGATCTCTTTCCGACCGCAGTGATGTCGGAGATTTGATGTTTTACCGGATTCGTGATATTCACGGTACACTTGTGAAATAGTCGTATGGGAAAATCCCCACTTCATCCCTTCCTCTGAGATGCTGTGTCTCATCGCTCGTGCGCTGACTATAACACCTCGTTCAGACTCACTTAAATCTTGATAACCTGTCATTGCAGCAGCAGTAAGCGATCTAACAACTGCGGGAGACTCTTGCTGTCTTATATAGGTGTTGCCGACTACAGCGCCGTATTCTGCCTGTTTACACATCGCTGTATTTGAATACCCATACCTAGACCAGTTTCTTTGGCGCTTCAGCCTATGTGGCCACATGTTTCATGCCAGTACTGGTCTACTAAGTCAAAAAAATGTTTCAAATGGCTCTGAGCACTATGGGGCTTAACATCTGAGGTCATGAGTCTCCTAGAACTCAGAACTACTTAAACCTAACTAACCTAAGGACATCACACACATCCATGCCCGAGGCAGGATTCGAACCTGCGACCGTAGTGGTCGCGTGGTTCCAAACTGTAGCGCCTAGAACCGCTCGGCCACTCTGGCCGGCTACTAAGTCACCATAGACATCTGAAATGCGACGCAATCAACGAAATGCAGGTGAAAAATGAAAACACGGGTAAGAATATCAGCCGACGACTACAATACGTGTTCATTTTATTTTTTCTGCTATTGCACATCTTTACGTCGAGTGTTAGAGTAGTAGCAGAAATAATGATCTGGTTACATAACTTGCATACCGCACCACACGTAGGACGAAGAATCAAATGCTACTTTGTTCACAGTCTCTAAATCGGTATGAAATATTACCTAATGGGATTATCGACAGCATATTGGCTGAGTGTGCGATTGTTTGTACAACTTCTACTTACTGCCCCCCACCTCCCCCCGTATGATAAATATTTATTACAGATGTTTATTATCCTATTCTCTGCCTAAAGGTTCTCTGACTTCAAAATAATTAACACAAATAAACACATGGAAAATATATAATGAAATAAATTAGATTAATCAACACACTTACATTATTATTCGTTTGGCGTAAATTTGAGCTTTCCATATTACTGTTTGACCTATATGTTTAGCTCGGTACAAGATACGATGGCTTTACTATCTAACTAACGTGGTGTACCACGGGCAGACCACTTGATGACGTTACTAAGCCAGCGTTTGTTGAAGGAGGAAGTGGAGAGAGATGCCCTGCAAAACATCACAGCCGCGCGCGGTGGCCGACCGGTTCTAGGCACTTAAGTCCGGAACCACGCGATTGCTACGGTCGCAGATTCGAATCTTGCCTCGAGATTGGATGTGTGTGGTGTCCTTAGGTTAGTTAGGTTTAAGAAGTTCTAAGTTCTAGGGGACTGATGACCTAAGATGTTAAGTCCCATAGAGCTCAGATACATTTGAACCAAAACATGTCAGCTCTTAATCTCTGTGTTTTCTTAATTTAAATGTTTGTGCGTTTCTGGGGAAACAACATGGGTTTGCGGGAAACAGGTCAGAATGGCCGCTGCACAAGGCTGTTGGCTTTCAACCAGCCCATGAATTCAGTCCGTATAAGTTCCATCTTCGTCCTTCCAGGTAGAGCTCTCCCCGACAGACATGCAGATCAAAAGAAAGGTTGAAGAATATTTTCTCAGAAAACGCAATACTAGTAAAACTATGTATACAGCTGATATACTAATATCTGACAAGAAATTTTCTAGAATGATGGCTGACTAATGAATAGTAACCAATATAAGGACGTAGGCAATAGCGGAAGAAGCGGATATAGTTCTCATGGTTCTCCCCCAGACGTTAGGGAACATGTAGAAATGACTCATCTGATTCTTTCGAAGGGAATGATCCACATGCTGACAGGACACAGATTGTATCACAGTCATCTCTGTACATTCAATGGCACTTGCATTCATAGAGAAACGGGAACACCAGAACACGCAGTGGTACCTCTATCAAAGGCTCGCAGGTGATGCAAAGACAGGCTGTCTAAGATGATGATGTTTGGATTGTAGGGCGCTCAACTACGCGGTTACCAGCGCCCGTACAAATTCCCAAACTTTGCTCAATCCAATCTCGCCACTTGAATGAATGATGATGAAATGATGAGGACATCACAAACAGCCAGTCATCTCGAGGCAGGTGAATATCCCTGACCCCGACGGGGATCGAACCCGGTAACCCGAGCTCGGAAAGCGAGAACGCGACCGCGAGACCACTAGCTGCGGACGGCTGTTTAATAAATCGTAGTTTGTCTGATGTTATACGTGAGAGAGAAGCACGTGCTACTCTGAACAGACATTCAGAGACATATTCCAGCAAAGAGAGAGAGAGAGAGAGAGCTACAAAAGTGCACTGCTGGCCATTAAAATTGCTACACCACCAAGATGATGTGCTACAGACGCGAAATTTACCCGACAGGAAGAAGATGCTGCGATATGCAAATGATTGGCTTTTCAGAGCATTCATACAAGGTTGGCGCCGGTGGCGACACCTACAACGTGCTGACATGAGAAAAGTTTCCAACCGATTTCTCATACACAAACAGCAGTTGACGGGCGTTGCTTGGTGAAACGTTATTGTGATGCGTCGTGTAAGGAGGAGAAATGCGTACCATCAGGTTTCCGACTTTGATAAAGATCGGATTGTAGCCTATCACGATTGCGGTTTATCGTACAGCGACATTGCTGTTCGTGTTTGTCGAGATCCAATGACTGTTAGCAGAATATGGAATCGGTGGGTTAGGACGGTAATACGGAACGCCGTGCTGGATCCCAACGGCCTCGTATCCCTAGCAGTCGAAATGATAGGTATCTTATCCGCATGGCTGTAACGGATCGTGCAGCCATCTCTCGATCCCTGAGTCAACAGATGAGGACGTTTACAAGACAACAATCATCTGCACGAACAGTTCGACGACGTTTGCAGCAGTGTGGACTATCAGCTCGGAGACCATGGCTGCGGTTACCCTTGACGCTGCATCAGAAACAGGAGCGCCTGCGATGGTGCACTCAACGACGAACCTGGGTATACGAATGGCAAAACGTAATTTTTTCTGATGAATCCCGGTTCTGTTTACAGCATCATGATGGTCGCATCCGTGTTTAGCAACATCGCGATGAACGCACATTGGAAGCGTGTATTCGTAATCGCCATACTGGCGTATCACTCGGTGTGATGGTATGGTGTACCATTGGTTACACGTCTCGGTCACCTCTTGTTCGCATTGACGGTACTTTGAACAGTGGATGTTACATTTCAGATGTGTTACGACCCGTGGCTCTACCCTTCATTCGATCCCTGCGAAGCCCTACATTTCAGCAGGATAATGCACAACCGCATGTTGCTGGTCCTGTACGGGCCTTTCTGGATACAGAAAATGTTTGACTGTTGCCCTGGCCAGCACATTCTCCAGATCTCTCACCAATTGAAAACGTCTGGTCAATGGTGGCCGAGCAACTGACTCGTCACAATACGCCAGTCACTTCTCTTGATGAACCGCGGTATCGTACTGAAGCTGCATGGGCATCTGTACCTGTACACGCCATCCAAGCTCTGTTTGACTCAATGCCCAGGCGTATCAAGGCCGTTATTACGGCCAGAGGTGGTTGTTCTGGGTACTGATTTTTCAGATCTATGCACCCAAATTGCATGAAAATGTAATCACATGTCAGTTCAAGTATAATATATTTGCCCAATGAATACCCGTTTATTATCTGCATTTCTTCTTGGTGTAGAAATTTTAACCGTGGAACAAGTTCTGAAATCGCTTCTAAGGTGCAGGTCATGCGTAATAATAGCAACCAATGACTTGAATTAAGTAATATCCGATTTTCCTCAAAGCAGCTGCCAAAACAGAATTACATCAAAATTATAAACCACAAATTCTGATTGTAGCGGAGTTCAGGTTATAAATTCTCTGCATTTGCTACCATGAACTGCAACCTCTTTTATGGTTTATACGCAAATAGATTTATGTTAAAAGCTATCAAATTTTACTAGTCTATTTTGTAACCTCAGTTCGGGCATGTAACACTTTTGATTCCCACAGACATCGTTCTTCACTACAGCTTAGATTATAATCAGTGATTTGTCCCGTGACTGCAGAGTACTTCTGGCACTATCCAAACAGAAATAAGGAAGTCTGGAGGGCGAAAGAGAAACCACATTTTTGTGAACAGTAAGATATGGTAATAACGGACACCATGTTTGAAATGCCTTTGAGAAGAAGGCATACACAAAAAAATCCCGGTGACAAACAAATATACCAACCTGACTATATCATGTTGGCGAAAGAAATCAAAATAAATTGAGCCACAGATATCCTGGCGCTGAAGTAGACAGTGATCACACACTTGTAAAGCAAAATTTAAAAAAAAGATGGTAAGTAAGAACAAAATAAGGTGAGAGTTTAATAAGTTGCTAAATGAACAAACATAACGAGAACGTGCAGGAGCATACTAATACATTCATGGAAGCTAATTATAGTGAGATGGATTGAAATATCTTGAAACAAGGATCAAATCGAACTGAAGAAATACTATGTATATTATATCACAGAAACCACTATAAGAAAATAAATACAGGAGAAAGCGAAGTGCGATACAGAACAATGCTGAATGTCGTTGTGACAGAATATAAATGGGACAAAGAAGAATGGATGACGGAAGTTAGCCCCCTCACATGGGGCTTGCCGGCCAAAAATGCCATACGTCAGTGAGTGTTCTGACTATAGAAAATTAACGATGTTGTCGCATGCATCAAAAACATTGCTCATTGTAATTAAGAACCGGACTAAAATTAAAACTGAATTAAAATTTCTCGGCTTTCCAGTTGCATCTAGTAACGAAAATCACACGAGCTTTCGACCAAGCATTTCTTGGCCATTGTCAAGTGGTATGACTGCCAGTGGGATTGCTGGTACACCCCTTATATACACCAGCTGTGACGCATCTGATGCCCGCGCCATCGCCATGTTCGGGCATATGTTGACTCGGCATCCGAAGGAACACTGCATCGTAATTCGCAATTATCGTATCGTATTTGTCCGCCGATGTCGAGAAAGCGACTTTCAAGTGAACTGTATCCCTATACGGGAATACACATAATGAATGAACGAGTAATGGATGTAGACATGTGACTGATGACATATGGAAATTTGAGTCTGACAGTGAGTCGTGCTCGTATAGCCTAATGGTAAGGCGACCGCTCGCCATAAGCGGGAAATACGGGTTCGAGTCACGTTCCGGTACGAATTTTCATAGTCGTCATTCGATTATACAGCTGATGGTTATCCATATTCGCAACTGCGAATACATTTCATGTGTAACATACAAGCTGGCGAAATGTTTGGCCAATTTCCTCGCTCCATATGTGGGACACTGTGAACATCATACTACAGAGTCAGCAGATTTTTGAAAACGAATTAACCGTCTTCGACTTAATGAGGGTGACATTATGGTCATTTGTGATGTGGTGTCGCTGTTTACGAATGTACCTGTCAAAGGCTGTTTGGACCTAGTGTCCCATTCCTTTGTAGGTGAAGTGGTCGAGCTAGCCTAGTTGTTTCTTTCGATACGCTGACGACACGTTTGGCCCCATGGACGTGAGAAACTTGACGAGTTCTTGGAACAACTCAACGGCATTAACAGTAATACCCATTTCAACATGCAGGTAGAAAAGGACGATGATTTGCCTGTCCTCGACGCTCTCGTCCACCGCAAACGAAGTGGATGCCTTGGCCACAGTGTCTATAGAAACCCCACCTGCACCGATCTGTACTTGGCACCATGGACGCGCACGCCATCAGCCATCATCACCCGGCACAGAAGCGCAGTGCATTACATACATTGGTACTTCGTGCAAGAATGATATCTGACGCTGATAACCTTCCATATGACCTGGGCCATCTACGCAAGGCCTTTAGGAACAAATACGCCCATCATATAAATGAAGCGATTTGAAGCAAGAGTCACAACAAGACCATCGGCGACGAGCAGGAAAAGGAAGTTGCTTCCCTGCAGTTCTGTGATTCCGTGGTGGCGAAGACAAGCCGCCTGCTGAAACGACACAATATCAAATCGATTTCGGCCCTCCGACAAATATCTCAATTAGTGAGACCAGTTAAAGACTCAGCAGGTCCCAGAACACCAGGGGTCTACCAGATATCTTACGAGTTTGACCACTCTTACGTTGGACAAATAATGCGTTCTGTGGTACACCGCAGGAAGGAGCATGAAAGGTTTTATCGCCTAGGAATCTGCTTTAGCTGAGCATGCTTTAGAAAACGGACACCGGATTAAATTGGTTATAACATCCGTCGTGGCTCGCACAAACGGCTTCTGCGATTGTGGAACTAAAGTGTCCATTGAAATAAAAATCGACGATAACACCCTAAATAGACACTGAGGCCTGCAGCTCAGCTCGGCGTGCGATCCAGCCATCACGTGGTTGAAGCGGGCAAAGTCAACATATGGCGATGCCGCTGGCATCAGTGACGTCACAGCAGGCAGCTAGTGTACTAGTGTATATGAGGAGCACACCAGCAGCCCACTGGTAGTCATACCACTTGACAAAGACCAAGGAGTGCTTGGCCGAAAACTCGTGTAATTTTAATTACTTGGCACCGCTGTAAACCCGAGAATGTTTTACTCAATGTTATCGCCGCGAGACTCTGCAATCCTACAAAACGAAAATTGAACAAAATTCATCTCAGGATCAGTTCAGTGTTACATCTGGAAAGGGTAGTAACAAGTTCTTCTAGCAATAAGAACTAATCTCGAAAGAAGACTGAGTATCAACAGGGAGACATATATAATATTCGTGGGTATAGAGAAAACTTTTGATAATACGAACTGGAAATAACTACTTAACACCATGAAAAATACAGGAGGGACAAATGACTCATTCTGTTGCTGTACAAAGACCAAAAACGTAGAGACAAACGTTAATGGAAATGTAAAACTGCTTCCATTAGAAGAGGAGTGACACTAGGTTGCGCGCTATCCGCTGACTCATTCAACATGTTCGTTGCGGAGGCCATAATCAAATGCAAGCAAAAGACGGAAGGCAGCAAAATCAGTGGATAGCAAATCCATTCTATAGTATTTGCAGATGACATTGCATTAACTGCAGATTCGGAGAAGGAACTAAGTAATGAGATATTTATGATACGGTAGTGCCTGTATTATTCCGAATTACGACACAAAGTTCCTTGGTACATGAATGCATGTCCAAAGGAACTTTGGATCGTAATTCGAATCAATTCAGTCACTGCAATATCGTATTTATCTGCCGTCACCGGGCAAGCGACTTTCAAGTAAAATGTATCCCCTGCATGGGAACATACACATATCAAAAAAAGTTTTGCATCAACCCGGTTCCCAGAACTCCTGAAGATGGACGTTGACTGTGGATATTGTATCAGAGACACAGTCCCTTTGACTTCAGAGATGTCACTAAACCCTGCCAAAGATGTAAGCAACCACGCATGAGCAGCGCCTATTAGACGGAGGGGGTTAGACAGCCCATCAGTTCCAGTCATTCCACCAGGAAGGAGGCACACGACTCGTGTTGTCTGTAGTTCAACTAAGCGTAGACGATCAACACCGTTGTTCGATCGCGTTCGCATTGTTATTTTGTGCCAGGAAGGACTGTCAATAAGGGAAGTGTCTAGGCTTCTCGGAGTGAACCAAAGCGATGTTGTTCGGACATGGAGGAGATACAGGGAGACAGGAACTATCGATGACATGCCTCGCTTACGCCGCCCAAGGGCTACTGCTGCAGTGGATGATGGCTACCTACGGATTATGGCTCGGAGGAACCCAGACAGCAAGGTCACCATGTTGAATAATGCGTTTCGTGCAGTCACAGGACGTCGTGTTATGACTCAAACTGTGCTCATTAGGCTGCATGATGCGCAACTTTACTCCCGACATCCATGGCGAGGTCCATCTTTGCGACCGCGATACCATGCAGCGCGGTACAGATGGGCCCAACGACATTCCGAATGGACCACTCAGGATTGGCATCACATTCTTTTCGCCGATGAGTGTCGCATATGCCTTCAACCAGTCAATCGTAGACGTGTTTGGGGGCAACCTGGTCAGGTTGAAAGCCTTAGACACACTGTCCAGCGAGTACAGCAAGGTGGATGTTCCCAGTTGTGTTGGGGTGGCATTATGTGTGGCCGACGTAAGCCGCTGGTGGTCATGGAAATCGCCGTAACGGCTGTACGATACGTGAATGCCATCCTCCGACCGATAGTGCAACCATATCGGCAGCATACTGGCGAGGCATTTGTGTTCATGGACGACAATTCGCGCCTTCATCGTGCACATCTTGTGAATGACTTCCATCAGGATAACGACATCGCTCGACTAGAGTGGCCACGATGTTCTCCAGACATGAACCGTATCGAACATGCCTGGGATAGATTGAAAAAGGCTGTTTATGAACGGCGTGACCTACCAATCACTCTGAGGGATCTGCGCTGAATCGCCTTTGAGGAGTGGGACAATGTGGACCAACAGTGCCTTGATGAACTTGTGGATAGTACGCCATGACGAATTCAGGCATGCATCAATACAAGAGGACGTGCCACTAGGTATTAGAGGTACCGGTGTGTACAACAATGTGGACCACCACCTCTGAAGGTCTCGCTCTATGGTGGTAAAGTATGCAATGTGTGGTTTTCATAAGCAGTAAAAAGGGTGGAAGTGATGTTTATGTTGACCTCAATTCCAATTTTCTGTACAGGTTCCGGAACTCTCGGAACAGAGGTGATGCAAAACTTTTTTTAGATGTGTGTACATAATGGACGTACCAGTACAACTTGTAGACACATGGTTGACGACATATGGACGTTCGGGTCTGCCAGGATTCGTGCTCTAATAGTCAAATGGTGAGGCGGCCGCTCGCGATAAACGGGAACTTCGGCTTCGAGCCCCGGTTCGGCTCAATTTTTTATAGACGTCATTCCATTATACAACTGATGGTAGTCCATATTCGGAACTGTGAATACATTTCTTGTGGGTCTAAGAAAAATGCTGCGACGTTTTCCATTACCACTAAAAGTACCAAACTTATGATGAACACGTGTGAAGCCATAGCAGTGGCAGTTAAAAAATCCAATAAAGAAACAAACAAACATCAAGATAGATTATGAAACCATAGAACAATGCAGTCGGTTATGTGATGTCTCTCAAGAGAACAGATACACCATAAAAATCAGTAGGAGAACTGCCCCTGCTAAAACGACCTTCAGTGACAAAAAACAACTTCTGACTAGCAGGCACACATGTATTAAAATTAACAAAGAATTAATCAAGATGTTTGTCTGGAGTGTTTTCTTACGTGGCTGTGAAAATTGGTCCTAATAATTCATAATATACAACACTTGGTGGTAATGGAAATATTGACATGCAAATATATTCTCAAAATAAACTGAACAGAGAAAAAATCGAGCTAGTGGGTCTCAGGGAAGAAACCGGACGGGGGAATTGATCTCTACCATAGAAAAGAATTCTTGACCAAAATTTAGATTTTAGGAAAGAAAGAAAGTCCGCGGAAGAATCATCTAGATTCTGTGATGGACTTAAATTCAGACACTACGCTGTCTTCAAGAGCTCAGCAGAGGATAGAAGACGAAGAAGAAGAAGAAGAAGAAGAAGAAGAAGACGAAGAAGGAGAAGATGATGATGGTGGTGGTGGTGGTGGTGACTTTGGTTATGTCCCCTCTCAGTGCAACTGGAACAGGAACATCACGGAAAACGTTGTTGAGTTAAAAACTGTAACTGAGAAGTCGCACTAGGCTAAAGCTGATATTAAGTTCCTAGGGAAGGAGTGAGTAGCTCAGTGTGTCAAGTCTTAGAAATTCCGTTTAGTGGACATTGTGATGCGAGGTTAACGTTGCATTCCAGATGAGTCGACGCGCTTTGATAGTGAGCCCCTTACCCTATTAGTTTCTTCATACTCACAACCACCAACGTTCTTATTTCGCGCAACTGAACTGCTTCTTTCTTGCCCATCGTCATAAACGTGCAACTAAACCAAACAATTATGAAGATTCTGACTTTCAGCTGACGATTTACCCACCGACGGCAAGTGGACTAGAAGAGCCAACGCAACTCTACCGAGGTGGCGAGAATATCAGGCGTTGCAGCTCTTGTGGTCGACTAGTTCATCGGACATCCAAGTTTCGGCATCGTCGCTACAAATCCCAAAGCTACCGCAGATCACCGTTAACACCAGCCGTCCTCCCTTTTTTCACCAACTGTGCGGTCAGTCGACAGATAAAGGAGTGATGTCAGCTCATGTTTATTCACAATAACCGATAAAAAAGTGAATTTACGTATATATTATTTTGTTAAATATACCCCATACCGAGATTTGTTCCACTTTCTTTGCTCTGTGTATTTGCACTGAGGAAAACGGAAAATTGAAAGTGTTACACCACGGACATTTTGACCCAACGTTTCCATACTGGCCGTCCAGTATTTACGTGTCTGTGGGACATATCGATTACAATTTCGACCTCATAGGAGCATAATTTCGTTAATTTCAGTAAAGAAAAAAAAAACTTCTCTTTCGTATAAATAATGTTGTGAATGCAAGAAGTCTATTTGGTGTGTCTAACTTTACTGAAACGTTTCAGGTAGAGATCACAACACAGCATGCATAGAGGACGACACGCTCAGCTAACTTTCGGACTACATCCTTGAGAAGATTGTAGCATTGTATTACTGGCTCTGACGAATAGACGGATGACAACTGTTGAAATCAGAGCATTAATTAAAGGCAGAAGACCATCAGGAGCCGTCTGGAACAGATTACTAATAGCTGGGATCAGATCTCTAGTTCTTATGTGTCTCTAACCCTTAACACCATATCAGAGACAATCGACACTTATATTGTCTAGAGCGGGAGTCAAATGGGGCATAGAGGGTCATTCTGAGGTATTCAGCAATGCGTCTCACTTTTCTTTGGGCTGTCAATAAGACGCCAATATGTCCGTAGACGATCTGGTGAGAGATCACAGGAAATGGCGATTCTTGAGAACCATACCCCACAGTCTTCTAAAATCAGGGTGTGGATATCTGTTGAATGACAATAGGACTGATTTTTAATAACTGAAGGAAGGTTACATGTTCGCCAGTACGTGGCAAGAATGTATACCCATTGGCATATTCTTTATGGCCAGGGCACAAAACGGCATATTCCAGCAGGATAATAGGAGACCCCAAATCGCAGTTCTCTCGATAAAAGTCTTGAAAAACGTATGGATCCTCAAATGGTCTGCGTGGTTTTCTGATTAGTCATTCTTACAGAGTGTCTGGGATGCAATGGAAAGAAATATACTCTCATAGCAGCCTCCATCTAGTAAACTTCAGGAACTGACACAGTACGTGTTTCAGGCATGGCAAGAAATTGCTCACGATGACAATCGGAAGATGTTTGCTTCCATGCCAAGAGAGTAATCGTGCTCGTGGAGTTCACATCTCAGACTGATGTTGATGGAATTACAGTCTCTTAAAGGAGGAAAAGAAAAGGAAAAGAAATTTTAAGATATGTTAGATGACGATCAGTTTGGCTTTAGGAAAAGAAAAAGCACCAGAGAGGTAGTTCTGACGTAGCGGATGATAATGGAATCAAGAATAAAGAAAAATCAAGAAACCCTTATAGGATCTGTAGACCTGGAAAATGGTGCAAGATGTTCGAAATTATGAGGGGTAAGCTATAGGGAGCGACGAGTAATATACAATAAGTACAAGAGAAAGAGCCAAGAGGGAATAATAAGAGTGGACGACCAAGAACGAAGTGCTCGGATCAAGAAGAGTGTAAGACAGGGTTGTAGTGTTTCGCCCATTCTGCTAAGTCTCTACATCGAAGAAGCAATAATGGAAATAAATGAAATGTTCAGGAGTGGGATTAAAATTCAAGATGAAAGGATATCAATGGTACGATTCGTTGACGACATTACTATCTTGAGTGAAAGTGAAGAAGAATTACATGATCTGCTGAAAGAATGAACAGTCTAATGAGTAAACATCATGGATTGGGATTAAATCGAAGGAAGACGAAAGTAATGAGTAGCAGCAGAAATGAGAATTGCGAGAAACAACATCAGGATTGATGGTGACGAAGTAGATGAAGTTAAGGAATTCTACTCCCTAGGCAGCAAAATAGCCAATGACGAACGAAGCGCCGGCCGCGGTGGTCTCGCGGTTCTAGGCGCGCAGTCCGGAACCGTGCGACTGCTACGGTCGCAGGTTCGAATCCTGCCTCGGGCATGGATGTGTGTGATGTCCTTAAGTTAGTTAGGTTTCAGTAGTTCTAAGTTCTAGGGGACTGATGACCACAGCCGTTGAGTCCCATAGTGCTCAGAGCCATTTGAACCAGTTTGAACGAACGAAGCAAGATGGACATCAAAAAGAGACTAGCTCTGGCAAAAAGGGCATTCCTGGCCTAGGGAAGTCTACGAGTATGAAAGACAGGTCTTAATTTGAGGAAGAAATTTCTGAGAATGAACGTTTGGAGTGCAGCGTTGTATGGTAGTGACACATGGACTGTAGGAAAACCGGAACACACAGAGAATCGAAACATTTGAGATATGGTACTACAGACGAATGTTGAAAATTAGGTGGACTGATAAGATAAGGTATGAGGAGTTTCTGTGCAGAATCGGAGAGGAAAGGAATGTGTGGAAAACACTGACAAGGATGAAGGACAGGATAATGGACAAATGTTAAGACATCAGAGAATGACTTCCATGGTACTAGAGGGAGCTGTAGAGGACAAGAACTGTAGAGGAAGGCAGAGATTGGAATACATCAAGCAAATAATTGAGGACGTAGGTTGCAAATGCTACTCTGAGAAATATCGGACTGATGCCTCATGCTACAACAGTTTCCATTTCCATCAGCGACAGGATGACTGATCAGTGCTGGTATTGCTCTTCCGGAAACTTTTTACTGCTGACAGATGAGCTGCTCCAACGGTGGTGTGCACTGCCTGCATATCTGAAAGCGTTTGTGTGTTTAGATTGTAGGGAAACAGAGATTCAAAATATAGTAAATGCAGGTATGGCCTGTCGGGGACACATCGGCCGTTATAAATGATATACAGATTAAACAGTAACAAGCCACCTAAAATTTGGTTTTATAACCGATTTCGGCTGCCAGACTTGAGCATCATCAGACAATCGTTTCCCACAGATGCTCGCGTTTGACGGGTGAAACCGGGCGTAAAAACTGATTGTGTGCGACCTGTAGCTGTTTTATTTGTATATGGGAGCATGAAAACACAAGCCTTTTGGAACTACGAAATTAAGTTTTTTGATAAATCAAAATATGTATCTATGAATGTAGTCCAGAAGAAAGCGCATTTCTGTGAAATCAAAATTTGTTGTTGGGTGAAACTTCAGTATCGCTTTGTTCCGCCACTATCGTTGTAACATGAGTATGTCCTCCTTGAAATACTGTCCACAATGTGCACAGATGTTACTGCTGAACCATGTCCCATTCTTCGACGCCCTTCTGACGGCATTCAGTGTGAGTCGAGGGATCTTGCAAAGAAGCGCTATGAGTTTCAATGGTCTCAAGTATGGTCAATCGTATTTATAACTGCAAAAATTGCAGGCCATTCCATTCAACTGCCTTCTGACGCCTTGAGGAAGGTGGGCGCTGTACGCTTTTGCATTGCCGTTTTGAAAGACGAATTCATCACTAAAATGTTGCCTGTTACGCTGGACATGAGGTGGTAGGATCCCGCCCCAATACTTCATATCCTTCAAATTAGCCTCAATAGCGATGAGTGGCTTCCGACTCCGTACATCTTACCGCTCAGAACACGACTGACCAACCTTCATGCAGAACCTGAGGGACAGGCATTGATATCTGTCCGCCTCCAGTCATCACTGACGATCATCCGGCGCCATACAAATACCGTACTCGTCGGTCAAGAGAACTCGACGTCACTATTCCAGTTTCCATTCGAGATGTTCTCGTGCCCAACTACTTCGTGTATCACGGTGTTGGGAAGCTTGTGCTATTCCTCGTAAAAGACGTTTATGGGCAAAACAGACTGTGTGGAGTCGCAATTTGTACGCAGTGGTCATCAGTGATCAGTAATACGCAGAATTTTAATATTTTGGGTCTGAAGATAGCGGCTTAACTATAGGATGACGTAGCTGTGACGTACACCAGTTTGCTGACCATCTGCCCTCCGTGAAGTGTCAATAAGCGCATGAACTTCAGCGTGATGTGATCC